>NC_079426.1:28374774-28624150 GCF_026213295.1 Gadus chalcogrammus
CCTGGGTATTATACAACCTAGCATTAACCACGTCAGGGGACGAGTCCACATCACTAAGCTCCTCTGTACGTTCTGGGAGGTCTCTCTGAACACAAGTCACTACTGCCTCAGTTACCTCTCCATTATAAGCAGTCATGGCATTAATGTGACACAGTCGGGTCTTAGACCGCCTCTCTGGGGTACTAACAACGTAGTTGAGGTCCCCGACCTTCCTCAAGACCCTGTAAGGACCAGCAAACATAGGACCTAACGGCCCCCGTGGTCCTGCTCCTAAAACTAAGACAAAATCACCTGGATCAAAAACGCGGCACACCGCCTTGCGGTCATACCTGGCCTTCATGCAAGCTTTAGCCCCAGCTAAATTCTTGGAGGCAACCTCACACGCCAACTGTAGTCGACCCCGCATTAATGAAACATAATCTAGCACATCACTGGGAGGTGCTGGCCGAGTAATTTTCTAATTCAAAACTAAATTCAAATGGGCTAAAACCCAAGGATTCAGTGGGGGCGTCCCTAACTGCGAACAACAGAAACGGGATGGCCTCATCCCACTCTTTAGGTTGACTCTCAACGAAGGCCCATATCATGGTCTTTAAGGTTCCATGAAACCGTTCAATGGCCCCCTGAGACTGTGGGTGATAAGTTGAAGAATGCTTGACCACCACATTCAACTCGGACAAAACCTGATGAAAAAGTTTGGCTGTAAAGTTGGAGCCCCTATCAGATTGAATAGAGCGGGGCAAACCAACCCATGCAAAGAACTTAAGCAAATGTTCCACGATTACTTTTGTCTTAATGTTACGTAGTGGAATAGCTTCCGGATATCTTGTGGCGGTATCCAATATAGACAACAGGTATTCGTTTCCCTTCTTGGTTTTCGGTATGGGCCCTACACAGTCAATCATTATCTCAGCAAAGGGCTCCCGTACCACGGGTAAAGGTTGTAAAGGAGAAACTGGCGGCTTACTGCCCTGTTTCCCCACCACCTGACAGGTGTGGCACCGACGACAAAACTCCTTTACGTCCTTGCGTAACCCTGGCCAATAAAATTGCCTGCTTACCTTGGCTAGGGTCTTTTTAAAACCCAAATGACCCCCGAATTAAGGGGCCATGTGCCATGTGGAGCTCTTCTCCACGTTAAGACTGTGGTAGCACAATCTGTTCATAACTGGCCCAGTCCTCACTAGCAGGTCTACTGGCTGGCCTCCATTTCCTAAACAGAATCCCCTTTCTCACAAAGTAACCTGCTGCCACGTCGTCACTCTCTCTAGCAGACGTTGCCACTTTAACTGCATACCCGAGGGAAGGATCCTCCTTCTGCTCCTGAACTAACGTGGTTTGGCTTACCTCTGGAGCCCAAGACATCTCAGAACGGCTAACAACCCCTCTGGCATCTGACTCTCCAACATCATCACCACCGACCTCAGATGGCAACACCACCTCTGTCACCTCAGCACTCCGTAAACTCTGGGACGTCCCTATTTCGGCAGCTATATCACTGATAGGCTCTCTGACCCCCTTTAGAACGCCAGAGGTCAACCACTGAGGGAAGACAGTGTCACACAGATCCAACATTGGCTCCTCATCAACCAAGGGTGATGACAGGGCACCGAGAGCTGGTGCACCAACAGCTAGCTTTTCCCTAGCCTGAGCTCGAGTGACCACACATGAGGTAAAAACCTCTGGAAACTCTGCCTCCATCAACTTCATTTCAACCGGGTAGACTGGGCAGTCTACAACCTCTGGGTTGACCCTAATCCCTGCTATGTCGTTTCCCAGCAGCAAATCATTAGGCCTAAAAAGGTTTTTTGTTTGGTTCCGGTTTCCGACCGACCCTGTCAATTTATGTGCGACCCAAATTATTTTATGAGTTTTATAAAAAAAAATAAAAATATATATATTTTTTTTTTTTAAATGTAATTACGTTTTGGTACAGCACCTCTATAATAACGTTTTGGTACAGCACCTCTTCATTCTGTACAAGGATGAGCGAATTTTCTCGTTTTTAAATGAAAACAACCTACCTATCATTTGCTGCCGCTGGAAAAAATAAAATAAAAAAATAAAATAAATTCCCTACCTACCCATGACCTCAACTGACAACCAACAGGAACCAAACTTTTTTTTTTTTTAGGCCTTACCCCTCACTGGGAGACTGTTCACCTCAGCAATCTCGACACATGCTGAAACTAACCCTGATTTGAGATATATATGGTAGATAGGTGCATGCACGTAGCCACCACCTACACCATGCACCAATACATATCTGCCTGTGAATAAGGCAGGTGGAAGATCCACCACCCCTTTACACAAAAGGGTTTGAACTGCCCCCGGGTCACGCAGAATTGTTACTGGCACCTGAAGACCCTCCTGAGACACTGCCACTGTCCCTTCCGAAGTGAACCCTTCATAACCCTCCAGGTCACTGGTAATACCGCTGCCAGAAGACACCAGTGCCACCGGCCTACCTGAGCTCTCAAACCGGGACCTCAGACCAGGACATTGATTCTTCTTATCATGCCCCTTCTTATTGCACCGGAAACACAGCATTTCCAAAGGGGATGTATAGCCTCGACCAAGCAATTGGGCACTCCTTGACTGCTGTTCACCACTAAATGAGTCAACTGGCCTTCTCCTGCCTACTTCACTTGTGAACCTCTTGCCATTAATCACTTCATAGTTATCTGCAAGCTCAGCCGCTTCTCGTGGAGATTTCACTGCCCGTTCATTAAGATAAATTTATATTTCCCTGGAAACACTAGCTTTACACTGTTCCAACAAGACTAAGGCCCTTAGCTCTGAATAATCAAAGGAGTTAAGCCAGCGATCAATAGCTATTTCCTGGTTCCGCCAGAAGTCTAGATAGGTTTCGCCAGGCTGCCGCCTTAGCTCCCTAAACCTAAGACTATAGGCTTCAGGCACACTTCCATAGGCCTCCAACACAGCCTTCCTGAGTGAATCATACTCCAGACCCAACCGACAGTCTAGAGCAGCTACCGCCCTCTGTGCTTTACCAGTCATTACACTCTGTACAAGCAGAGGCCACTTTTCCTCTGGCCACTCACTCTCTTTGGCCAATTTCTCAAACATTTCGAAAAAGATATCCATAGCGTCTTCCTTAAAGACAGGCATGAATGTACGGGCCCTACCTAAATCAAAACCTGAGCCCCTGTTTTCAGCATGCCTACCGGAAGTGAAGGCCAATTTTTCTACCTCCAACCTAACCACCTCTCTGAGTGTGCATAAGCTGCTTCTCTTTCCACTCTCTCACTCTGAAGGGTAGCTAACCGCTCCTCTTTCTCAGTCTGGAGTGTAGCTTGCCCTTGTTGTTCCAACCACAGCTCTTCCAGGTTTAAAGGTCCCATGACATGCTATTTTATGTATTCTTTAATATAGGTATTAGTGGGCAACTAACACAGTATTCAAAGACGTTCCCGAAATTCAGCCGTGGTGCAGAGTTACAGCCACTCCGAGCCAGTCGCACATTGAGCTTCCCCCAAATGCGCTGTTTTGGTGTCTGTAGCTATAATGCAAATGAGGAGGAGCGAGGCGGGTCAAGGAGGAGGGTGGGGGTGTGGCCCTGAGCAGCTTGCAGCCACGGTACCATGCGCTCTGTTTACAGTGGATGTATCGCAATGGGAGAGAGGAGAAAGGCATCGTTGCCGGGCAGCACTTAGGCACCTCCGCCTCCGCTCTCATCCTTGGCTGAGATAACCCCCAATACGAGTCTCGTTGTAGAAATACCAGAGACGAGAGTCCGACAGAACGGTTATCCAAATAACAAGGAAGTGTACAACACTTGCGTTACAGTCCTGGAGCTCTATATCTAAATAATATCATATAATACATAGAAATCTATATAATTTAATACATATTATCACGGCCAAAAGCTGTGTGCGCCTCCAGACGATATAATGAATCACAAACGACTTTGTCGGGTTCTGCGACGTCTCTGGTTCTTCCACTTTCACATCAACCTGAAGTCGACTGAACCGCGCGCTGCCTGCTGCCGGCTGCCCGCTGCCGGACGATGGTGCCTCGCGGCAACCGGCGGCATGACGCAGTTCATGTACTTCAGCCAGTCAAAGCCAAAGTTCCTTTCCCCCCAATTCCTTCTCAACCATGGCTCAGATAACCCCCACAACAGTCTCGTTGTGGAAATACAAGACACATCAAAGAACCGACAAGAAACACTTGCGTTACAGTGTGTGTATTCACACACACACACACACACACACACACACACACACGGCGCTAGCACGGTCGAGTCTCATTGACGGGCCAACGTCTCTGGGCGGGCCAGGCAGAGTAAGGGGAGGAGCTGAGATTCCTGATGACGTCATGAATACAGACATTCCAAATCAGCGCACTTGAGCCTCCGTTTTTTCAAAGGCGAGCAGAACAGCTAGTGCTCGTTTTACACCAAACGCAAGTTTTAGCCATTGGGGGACCATAGGCAGGCTAGGGGAACTCATATTTATGTTAGAAAACCTCATAAAGTGAGATTTTCATGTCATGGGACCTTTAACTCCCTAGTCAAGTAGGCCACTATTGCTGGTTTCCTGATATCTTTAGCCAACTCAATATCCTCAACTCCAGCCAAGGAGATGTGCTGCGCTTTCGTTAGCCTCCTGAACTGGTCACGCGTCAGACCCACGCACCCTACAGAGAGATCCACCTGTGGATCCGCCATACTGACTACCCTGACACAACCAAACAATAGTTTCCTATGTAGCAACCCACTACAAACAATACCAACACGTGATCTCTTTAATGCTAAACCTAGCTACATGTAGCCAACAACCACAATCCTTAAGCTAGTTTGCAAATCACCACAAATCATCATCACAAATCACCACAGCCCTAGCTTTCCAAGCTGGCTATCCAAGCTGGCTAACTACCATTCTTTACATACTCAAGCATCTGTTTACATGAGAACCTGATACAGAGTGGCTAATCCACCCTTAGCCATGTGCTCCTCAAATGCTAACAGCACATAACTTTTAATGAGCTGGATACAACTCCCGTATCGCTTCTCTCGCCAACAGATTGCCTGCCTGTAATACTCGCTAGTCAAAATCCCGGACGAGCAACCCAATTATGTCACGACCCCACTGGTATCTAGGGAAAACCGGCTCTCTGTCTAGGCAGGAGTCGAGACACATACGTGGTATAACCACAGCTGGTAGGCAACTAGCTTCCGGGGCACGTGTGTAGTGACTCACCTGGGTTCCTAGTGGGTAAAAGTTAGCAGCAGGTTGGATATTCGCCGGATATTCAGTTTTGCAATCGGATTCATCCAGCAATCGGCTTAATCAACACAATTGCACTATAATACGGGTGTAGTATGTTGAGGACAGTATAGGACAGCGTATTGACAAAAAATCACACCGAAATTAGTTGTTGCTATCGATATCTGTGCAAGAACAGCGCTGTAATCTACGGTCCGGCTGCAATCTATTTTAGGGACCGTCCACAATTTACACCCCACGGACTGGTGACATAGACGTTACCATGGAATTGTTTCAGGAAAGAAATCACCAATAATCAATAAAAACACATATTCTCATTCTGATTGCTGTAGTACTTGCCAATGGTGGGCTTTTATTTACTACAGGTCATTATTTGTTGACATTTTGCATTATAGCGAATGAGGATGCAATTAATAGTTTGAAATATTCACCAAAAATCAATAGAAATACATTTTCTCATTCTGATTGCTGTAGTACTTGCCAATGGTGGGCTTTTACTTACTACGGGTAATTATTTGTTCATATTTTACATAATGGTGAAACAGGATGCAATTAATAGTTTAAAATATTCATCAAAAATCAATGAAACTACATTTTCTCATTCTGATTGCTGTAGTACTTGCCAATGGTGGGCTTTTACTTACTACAGGTCATTATTTGTTGACATCTTGCATAATAGTGAAACACAATGCAATTAATAGTTTAAAATATTCACCAAAAATCAATAAAACTACATTTTCTCATTCTGATTGCTGTAGTACTTGCCAATGGTGGGCTTTTACTTACTACGGGTCATTATTTGTTGACATCTTGCATAATAGTGAAACACAATGCAATTAATAGTTTAAAATATTCACCAAAAATCAATAAAACTACATTTTCTCATTCTGATTGCTGTAGTACTTGCCAATGGTGGGCTTTTACTTACTACAGGTCATTATTTGTTGACATCTTGCATAATAGTGAAACACAATGCAATTAATAGTTTAAAATATTCACCAAAAATCAATAAAACTACATTTTCTCATTCTGATTGCTGTAGTACTTGCCAATGGTGGGCTTTTACTTACTACAGGTCATTATTTGTTCATATTTTACATAATAGTGAAACAGGATGCAATTAATAGTTTGAAATATTCACCAAAAATCAATAAAACTACATTTTCTCTTTCTGATTACTGTAGTACTTGCCAATGGTGGGCTTTTACCAACTACGGGTCATTATTTGTTGACATTTTGCATTATAGCGAATGAGGATGCAATTAATGGTTTGAAATATTCAACAAAAGGAAACTTTCCCAATCTGTTTACTAGGCTTGTTGCTAATGGTAAGCTGCTACTTATTATGGGTGACCTTTTTTGTGAAATAGGATGGGAGTAATTATGAAAAACACACAAAAGGCATTGTTAACAAGACATTTTTAATAACAGATTAGTAAATATGGCTGTAGGTTATCTCACAAAAACAAAGCCCAGTGATAAATAAAAATACATTTTCTTATGCTTTGATGTAGCTGCCAGTGACCGTATTTCTTATAACATTATGGTATAATTTCAACAAAATGTCAACAAATAATGACCCATAGTAGGTAAAAGCCCACCATTAGCAAGTACGACAGCAATCAGAATGAGAAAATGTAGTTTTATTGATTTTTGGTGAATATTTTAAACTATTAATTGTATCTTGTTTCACTATTATGCAAAATATTAACAAATAATGACCTGAAGTAAGTAAAAGCCCACCTTTGGCAAGTACTACAACAATCAGAATCAGAAAATGTAGTTTTATTGATTTTTGGTGAATATTTTAAACTATTAATTGAATTGTGTTTCACTATTATGCAAGATGTCAACAAATAATGATAGTTTTATTGATTTTTTTTTAATTTGGTGGAGATGTAGACCTGTGTGTCGTCAGCATAGCAGTGAAAATGGACCCCATGGTGACGGAGGAGTGTGCCCAGCGGGAGGAGGTAAGTGGTGAACAGGAGTGGACCCAAGACTGACCCCTGGGGGACACCCAGTGAGACACCTGAACACCCAGACTTGTGGTTGCTTAGTTGAACAAATTGTTGACGGCCAGTGAGGTAGGATGTAAACCAGGAGAGTGCAGCACCAGTGATCCCAATGCCAGCCAGGCGGTCCAGGAGCAGAGGGTGGGAGATGGTGTCGAATGCTGCGCTGAGATCGAGGAGATTGAGAATGGTGAGTAATCCAGAGTGGGCTGCAAGGAGGAGGTCGTTGGGGATTTTGACTAGGGCTGTTTCAGTGCTGTATTTTGGACGGAAGCCAGATTGGAACGGTTCGTGGAGATTGTTTGTGTCAAGGTGGGACTGTAGTTGTGCGGCAACCACCCTTTCAAGTGTTTTGGAGATGAAAGGGAGATTGGAGATGGGCCGGTAATGGTTAAGGTCAGTTGGGTCAGCACCAGGTTTTTTCAGGATGGGAGTGATGGCAGCCAGCTTGAGAGTGGGGGGGGTACAGTACCAGTAGTGAGGGAGGAGTTAATTATGTTGTTGATCATGGGGGAGATGGACGGAAGACATGCTTTGGGAGGTGGGAAGAGGATCGAGCTGACAGGTGGTGGTTTTGGCTTTGCGGATGAGTTCTGAAACGGTCTGTTCTGTTACTGGGGTGAAGTCAGAGAGGGAGCTGATGAGAGGTTGGCCAGAGGTGATCATCCAGGGTGGGTCATCAGAGGGGGTGCGAGATGAGGCCAGTTGTTGGTGAATGGTGTTGATTTTAGAGCTGAAGAAGTCCAGGAACGCAGTGCATTGGGTGGTGGAAATGTCTGGAGGGAGGGTTTTAGGAGGCTGAAGTAAGTGGCTGACTGTTGAGAAGAGGACTCTGCTGTTGCCTGTACCAGTTTATGGGATGAGTAGTTCCTTCACTTGCTGACATAATTATGTACACAGTCTTTTATACCTTTGCCTGTTGATGCATTATATGTTTAGGGATACGTAGGGTATCGGGATGTTTTTCGGGTTATAGACCAATTCCAAAAGTGTTTCTCCAAGTCTCCATCTGTAAAAAACCTCCATGTAGCAGTTGTGTATATGGTTTAATTTGGTGTCAAGCAGCGAAGCTGCGAGACAACCTATTCATACTGTTCATCTACGTCACGTTTTCTGGAACGCCGCCATTTGCACGACCGATCTCGCCAAGTATGGCCGCCCACACCGCTCATCTGAATGTTAGCGAGAGACAGAGATATTATCGATTTTAGGCTCCGATCCTTATTTGTTATCCCTAGTTTTTTTTAGTCCATTAGTATGCTTGCCTCAAATCAATCTTCATGACATATATATTTATTTGGTCCACAACCCCTCCCCATACAGTGGAGATATCTTGAAAGCGTTCAAGAACACTGATGCCTACCAATATGCTGTGGCTGGATGGGTGAAGGACGCTAAAGTGTGGCACTTGGCCACCAATAATCTTTATCTGATAAGGGCAAAGTTAAGTACTATATATTTGTGACTTCTGGTGAACAGTTTGTGGTGGGTTACTATCATTGATCATTGAAATCAGTCATCAAATCATAGACGATAATTTCGCCGGGGACGCTTAGGACGAGTTTTCTTCAAGATTCTTTTTGTACCCACAACAAAACCCGATTTGAATTATTATGGATTATTTTGGACAATGAATGAGGTATTAATACCAATATTCTTTGGCTGGGACGATGTCAACATTGGGTATATGGAGCAGAACATAGTGGGTAATATGTCAACGTTTTTTGTGTGCATTTTATTCATTAGTAAGCTACATGGATACAGGGCCGGCGCTGGCCGTTTCGGAGCCCTAGGCGACTCGAAATCAACTTGCGCCCTGGACAGGTCTTGCGAGCGGGGGGGGGGGGGGGGGGTGCTACGCTGACGGTTTCGGGCCGCCCTGACAATTGCTCCCGCGCCCCCTCGCTTCTCCGTTCGCGTCGTATATTTTAATTGATATATTTTTTAATTAAGGGCGCCACCAGAGGGCGCCCCCAACGCATTTGTCGCCCTAGGCGGTCGCCTAGCTCGCCTATGCCGATCGCCGGCCCTGCATGGATATGCCAACTTTCAGAACCTTTCATTACCTGCACTAAAGAGAATAAAAGAGCGCATCCTCATTGTTTGATTATGGTCGTGGGTGTCGTTGTTGGTGCTGAGTTACCACTGAAATCAGTGGGTCAGTGGGTGGGATCGGTCGACAAGATGGCGGCGCAAAGCTACAGTGACGTCACGTGAACCTTATGAATTGTTTTCGTATGAATTGGGTGTCAATCACCGAAGCTGCGAGACAACCTATTGTTTTCGTATGTTTTCCTAATATTATTATTTACCTGCCATGGGAGTCTATGGCAGCCCATAGAACGACTTGGTGAAGGTCGCTAGCTCATCAGCTCTAGTGCCACCAACAGGTCAAAGTTGGACATGCATTCATGTTTATAACTTTCGACCCATTCATCCAATATTCACAAACAAGAGCCGTTTCTCAATTCGCGTACTTGTGCGTGCTCGTGTGCTCGTGGACTTGTGAAACGTCATCAGTCGTTGCCCGAGCACTGTTCCAATTCGAAGCACGCATCAAGCGAGTACTGTCGTAAAACCCGGAAGTGTTCTTGATGCGTGCTCGATATCGCCGTTTCACCGAGCATGCATCGGAGGTGGCTCGTGTGTGCTTGCTCCCGCTATAAATCCCAGGATGCATTTCGCACTCGCAGCAGTACGATGGCGGACAATATGGAGAAGATGCACAACTGTAGCTTAAGTTACTCTTAACTTATATATATATTTATATAATATACTAATAATAATATAAGATAATATATAAATATATATACATAAAGTCGTGTGTGTATAGCTTATAAACATGACAGGACACGCATATCTTTTCAATTTTTATTCATTCAGAATATTTACATACTATTTGAAAATGAAAGAGGCTGGGATTTTGTTTTATATCATTTGTTTATATTGTTCAGTAGTATATGCCTAAATGAGGCCGTAGCACAGTTAACGGACGAGCAGAGGTGTGACGTCATCGAGTCCGCTGCTGTTCCAATTGCAGATACGTACTCGCGTGCTCGCAAGTATGTGCTTGAAGTACGGACTTGCCAAGTACGTGCTTGCAAGTCATCGAGTCCGTAGCACACGTGCTAGGAATTGAGAAACGGCTAAGGTATCATTGGATTCCTTGGGCCAAGCCGAGTTCAACTATGTCGTCATTTTGCACCACGATGGATTTTCCGCCATCTTGGTTTATGTCAAAAACCTTCAAAATGCATCACCTATCACAAATTTTGTCCAATCATCTAGAAACTTGGCACACATGATCTTCAGGCCATGCTTGATAAAAAAAACATCGAAAGATTTTTCATTAAATAAGGTGACCTTTGACCTCTAGGGGGCGCTATAATTAATGAAGATGTGTTTTAACTCCTCTCTCTTCACATGAGTATATTTCAAACTTATTTTCAATGTCTGGTGATACCGTCAGACCTCCCCATCTAGCTAATGAATTACTTCAGAGCCGCCATGTTGAAAGTTGTCAAAATCAATAGTACATATCCACAGGACACAAATGATGTCCAATCATTATGAAACTTGCCATATATGATCGTCAGACCAAATATTATTTTTTTGTGATCAATTTTTTATTTTATGATTTATACAACAAACAGACATATAGAAAACAATTAGGCATATGCACGAATAAGACAACATACTACATTTGACCTGAACACAAATAAGACAACATAAACCAATAAGGCATAAACGCAAATAAGACAACATTTAACATTAAACAGTTACACATACACAAATGAGACAACACACAACATTCATCAACACGTCAGACCAAAGTTGAACAAATACGGCAAACAACTTTTTTCAAATTTAAAACCGTTTGGCGTCGACAGCCAATCAAACTTGAAGTAGGCCTGTTCTCAGCAGCATCTTCAATATATCAAAGCCAAACTTGGTATGCAGACTCATGACATCATTCTGGGGACATCCAAATAATTTGGTGACCTTTGACCTCAGGGAGACGTCATTTCTCTGCAAGGCCTTCATGCATCCAAACCAAACTTGGCTCATGACCCTATCCTGATGATGCCCTAATCATTTGTTGACATTTGACTTTCAGGGGTGCGTTGTTAGCAGCAAGTCTATTCCAGTCCTCTATTCCAGGAACTTCAATGTATTGTAATGACCTCGCCGGTGCATAACGATGTCCAGTCATAGGTGTTTGAAGGAACCTTTTAATGTAACAAAACAAGGTCACTGAAACGCGTAATCAACTGCGAAAATCCCGCACAAAACAAACACCGGTTACCCCGGCAACCCCCAACACTGTCTCTCTCACGTGCAAGCCCCCACCCTCCTGTTCTTCCAAGGCCCTCCCCCAGCTGACCTAATGATTTGCCCCCACACTGATTGACAAGAAGAACATTACAATACATGCGCATAGAACAAGTGGCATAACGGACAACGAAAAACAAAGCAACACATAACACACAAGCTATTTAAATGTCCCAGGGTCGCTACATTGCCTTCCCCCTCAAAGTTCCGCGTCCTCGAGGGAACAAACAAAATCCCGGAAGCGACCCGGCGCTCTCCCCTCCCTACGAGGCCACGTTTGGGCCACGGGGGGCTGGGGAGAAGCGCCTGGGGGCGCTTCTGGGGCGCCTGGGGAAGCGCCTGGGGGCCCACGAGTGTCAGGCCCGGGGGCGGGCAGGGGGAAAGGGAGGGGCGGGGCTGGGGGCCAAGTTGCTGACTGGTGATGGACAGGGAGGGGAGACAAGGATAGGGTTAGGTGGGGACCCAGGGCCAGAACACTGAGGTGTGCGTGTCTGGGGCCCATTCGCACCGGTGCGGGGAGCGGCAGGGCTCGCTGGAGCAGGTTGAGGGTTGGCGGTGCCTCGATAAGGGGCCAACCGGTCTCTGTGGAGGTCCACCCTCCTTCCCCGAGGTGGTAGCTGGACCCTGTACACCACCTCCCCCATTCTCTCAAGGACCCTGCATGGCCCGATCCTCTCGATATCGAGCTTTGGGCATCTACCCTTCTTTCTTTCTTTCTTTTGGGGCTGTAGGTCCAGACCAGCTCCCCAGCCGCAAAGTGCCTGCCACGAGAACGCACATCATAGTTCCTTTTCTGCCTCACCCCTGCGCTCAGCAGCTGTCCCCTGGCGAAGGAGTGAGCCGTCTCCAGGCGGTCCTGGAGTCTCCTGGCATACTCTGGGCTAGGAGGAACAGGGGGGATCGGGCGGCCGGCCAAACGCCAGGTCAGCTGGGGTGCGAAGCTCCCTGCCCAACATCAGAAGAGCAGGCGTGCAGGACGTTGACTCCTGGACAGCTGACCTGTATGCCATGAGCACCAGAGGCAGATGATTGTCCCAGTCCCGCTGATGCTCAGCCGAGACAATGGCCAACTGCTGCTGCATACAGTGATGAAATCGCTCCACCAAGCCGTCACTCTGTGGGTGCAGGGGGGTAGTACGGGTCTTCTGTATGTCCAGCCTGCTACATAAAGCCGCAAAGACACGGGATTCAAAATTTCTCCCCTGGTCACTGTGGATGGACTCCGCTGCCCCAAAACGGCTAATCATACCCCCTGCGGTGTAGCAGACTGGGGACGCCACCTCCACCGCAGAACATCCCTCCTCCTGGCTGCACAGCTCCTTCTAACGGCTCTCCCTCCTTTCACAGTTGCGCCAGCCATCCTGACTGCAGGGGCGTCGGGAGAGGGCATCTGCATTAGCATGGCATGCCCCTGCCCTGTGCACCACACTGAAGCTGTAGGACTGCAGCTCCTAGATCCACCGTGCGACCTGCCCTTCTGGCTCCTTGAAAAACATGAGCCACTGGAGCGCGGCGTGGTCAGTCCTTACAGTGAAGCGCAGGCCACAGAGGTAATATTTGAAGTGGCGTACAGCTCTGTACAGGCGTACAGAGCTGTACATGAGCCACTGGAGCGCGGCGTGGTCAGTCCTTACAGTGAAGCGCAGGCCACAGAGGTAATATTTGAAGTGGCGTACAGCTCTGTACAGGCGTACAACGATGGCCAGCAGTGATGCAGTGACGAGTGACGCAGTAGCGGCGTTCAGCTTTGTTAAATGTCCTGCTCCCCTTCTGGCCCCTCCTGTGTCAGCACGACGCCATTGCCAACGTTACTAGCGTCCGTGTCCAGGATGAAGGGCAGGGCAGGGTCAGGAGGGGAGAGCACCGGGGCTTTGGTGAGAGCTCCCTTGACACAGGTGGGCTAGCTGGGTCTGCATGCGTAGTTCTGTAGGGGAAAGGGCCTGGAGAAACTGATCCCGAGCGAGTTCGCTCTGCACGGCTGGCGGCATGTGGGCGTATGCTCGCCGAGACAGGCTCTCAATATCGTTGGCCAGGGCCCGCAGCGTCTCCCCCGGCTTCCTGCGCCTATTACAGAGTTCTGAGCCTATAAGCCCCGGCTTAACACACAGTCCAAAACGCCTCCTTAGTGCTCTAGGGCAACATTGTCCCCCCTGTCCTCTGGGCTAAGCAGCAACAAACAAGACAATGCGTCGTCCGCCAGACACATCGCAAGCAGGGTAGACACTGCACTCCTGTGGCGCCAAGCGGCACTGCATATATAATGCAACGATGACGTTATTTACCATTCCGCCCACTTACAATATAAACAATTCTTACTGGATTAGATGCTTCATGAACCACCACCAGAACGGATGCTTGTTTACATTTTGTTTACACTCTGTTTGGGATATTGTTCCGAATACCCCTATTTGTGTCATTTGTTCTGTCGGGCAGACGATAATGCGCCCTTACCATCAGGGGCCTGTACTATGAAGCTCGATTAGAGGGTTAGCGAGGTATGTTGAGCTGAAAGCCTGGGTTAGCTGTACCACGAAAGTCGATCTCTTTAAGCGTCACTGTATCACCATGGTGACTTATGCTCGCAACCAAACCTGGGCCGTCGTTAGCCTACGTGGATCGTGAAGTGCGTCGTAAGGGCATCGTAGAGTTTTCACCGCGTTTCCCGAAAGCATCGTTAGTAACGAACGTTGTGAAAACGCTCGTAACTAACGAGTACTCCAGGGGTACTCGTAGGTACTCGTAGGACGCTAAGAGCATCGTTATCCTACTATAGCCTCAGTGGCGTCACCATCGGACATTCCGTGTATTGGATGCGTTTTATTAAAACGCATTGCGCCTTTATGTTCTTAGTTTGGTGATTAATAAAGATTATTAATAAATGTATTAATAAAGATGTTAAAATGGCCAAAATAAAACGGGACAGTCCAGAAAATGTTTGCGCAGGCAGGGCACTCAAAATGTGTGAGAGAAAGTGGGGGGATTTGTGCAGACTGTGACATAGGCTACTCATAAAACATATCCTAAAATAACCCAAATTCAAATTAAACAAAATAATGAATGAAAGTAATGAAAGAAAAATTAAATAAAATAATGAATGAAAGAAAGAAATGAAAAAAAAATTAAAGGCAAAAGGAGCAGTGAAAAGGCTGGGATATGGTGGGGATTGGTCACGTTGACGGGGATGTTTAGTGACATGGGGAGGGGGGGGGGGGGTTAAAAAAAAGCCGCGATCACTCTTTGGCGTGATTCCAAACCAGCAGCGTAATCCGGGAGGCCGTCCCGAAACGGATCTTCCTCGTCCTCGTCCACGTCCTCGTCCTCGTCCTCGTCCTCGTCCGGTTCACCCAACGCCACCCCAGCCTTGTTTGCAATGTTGTGCAACATTGCTGTCACGCAGATCACAGCGCACGACTTGGCTGGCGCAAACTGGAGCCCTCCGCCGGACTTGTGGTGGAGGCATCGGAAGCGCAACTTCCACCTGCCGATCGTGCGCTAGTCAATGCACCGGGCCAGACGGTGGGCTTTGTTGTACTGTTCCTCGTGGACGTCTCCTGGGTTAGCCACTGGTGTGAACAGGTGAGGCCTAAGCGGATAGCCACTGTCTCCGAGGAGCCGCCACTCTCCCCTGGAGGCTGCAGCCAGCCGTCCGATGGAGGACTCGCGGAACACGAAGAAGTCGTGAGTGCTTCCAGGCCATCTCGCTACGACATCCAGGATGATGCCCTGATGGTCGCACACCACCTGGCAGTTGACAGCGGCATATCCCTTCCGACAGATGTAGACGTGGCCATCAACGTGGGGCGTGAGAATTGGAATCAAAGTTCCATCCACGACTCCGGCCACTTGTGGGATGCGGAACGACCGAAAAAAGTTCTCTTGGGTCGCACCCATCTCGTCTCTGCTGTGGAAACGGACGTGTCGCGGTACGAGACGAAGGAGGCTGTATGTCACTGCCTGGACCGATCTGCACACTGACGCCTTGCACAGGCGCTGGCCATCTCCTACCACCTGCAGGAAGCTCCCTGTGGCGTAGAATCTGAGGGCGGCCAAGAGCTGCACTTGCGGTGTGAGCGCAAAGCTCCTCCTTGTAGCACGTCTGAGGTCTTGCCTGATCGCCCCAAGCAGCTGTCTGAAGGCCTCCCTGGCCTAGCCTGTAGCGCTGTATGACTGCCGCGTCAGTGTAGACCTCGAGGGGGTCAAAGTTGTCCCGAATTCGGGCATTGATCGCAACAAGGCGACTCCGGGGACGCCTCAGCCTCTCTCTCTCTCTCTCTCTCTCTCTCTCTCTCTCTCTCTCTCTCTCTCTCTCTCTTCCTCTCCCTCTTGCGCACGGAGCGCTAGCACACGCTGTCTCCCAGCCATTATTTGCACTGACGTACTGCATTGTCCCTTGCACTATATAGGCCTATGTTCAGAGACTAATTAATCAAACCTGTCAACGATTGTTAATTTGATGCCTTGGAAAATGCCGTGAAACGCACAGTGCATTCAGGATTAGGACTGATATATGTCGGCTTAAGCCTAATCAATTGTGTTTTAATGTCTGTAGCATTCATATAATTGCAGTCTATTTTTTTAGTAGGCTACTCTGCTGTTGTCCTTGATGGGGAGATATTTTAACCCTTTTTAACACAATTTTCCTGCGACATTCCTGCATCTCCCCCTCCTACGGAGCCCATTTCAGCACCGTGTCAGTAGACAGTTACAATCCTACGACGTCGTTAGCGCAGTGCACGCGCGTTCATGTCAAGAGGAGTTTCGGGAAACGCGACAAAGAAATTATCGATGGTTCGAAAGATCCATCGGGAGAATGATCTTACGAGCCAAGATCCATCGTTATCGGGAAACGGGCCCTGGTCGGGAGCAGCTTTTCAGCTTAGTCTACCCGGAGATCGGCTACTTAAATCGGCGTGCCCAGCTTCCTAGCCCCACCTCCGACAATGGCGTCACCATTTGTGGGTGTTCCCGTGGACCTCGGCGCACTTATCGTACAGGCTTCTCTCCGGAGACAGAGGGTTTTTCGGGACAGACCCGATCCCTTGGCATTGTCTGACGATATTCTTTATGAGAGATACAGGCTGAATCCGAATACTTAGTACATACTATTTCTGTTCAGTGTCTACTACTTGACCGTACTACACTTGACTGTGTAGTACGGTCTACAGCTATGCGTAGAACGCCACCGAACGCTTCCGAACACCGCCAAACTCCACCGGATGTTTGGAGATGACGTATCTCCCCTCAGATGCCGGCAAAATTACCTTGATAAGTAACCTGTTTTCCGTCTTGTCATCGTTGCTATTAAATTAAAAATGTCTCTTTTTACTTAATTACTTACTTTACTTTTTTACTCTTTTTAATGTCTCTTTTTTTCGCCGCTTTCTACGATGTCTTTCTGGTGGTGTCGGGTCAGCCATCTCTTCTTCGTTCGTTACCACACTCCGGTTGCATTGTGGGATAGCGTAGTGAACTCCGTTGTTTACTGTGGCGGTAGTTCGCATTCGGAAACGTTTTCCGTACTACACAATGCGTACTGACGCCTCGTTTCCACATACGTATGTTTTCCGTATCCGTGCTTCCGTAAATTTACGGAAGGAGTCGCTAGTGTTTTACGTACGGACATGAATTTATTTACGGACAAAAGATGGGGGAGCGTATGATAATTGCCGTTTTTAGGAGACCGGTACTTTGGAACATGAGGATCGACATATACAGAGATAAAACAAAACCAACCAGGCTCTGAAAGAGATCGGTGAGGAGTTTGGCCTGCCAGGTACTTACATGTTTTGTGAAAAACATAAAAACTTCCATACCGTATCTCCGTAAAACGACGGCGAAAGTTAAATTTTTTGAACGTATATTACGGACCTACCGGACAGAAATTTTACGGAGGGGAGGAGTCTCGGAGGAAAAACGGACATTACGGAGAATCACATAGGAATGAATGGACTTTCGGTCTGAGACGGTTGGATCGCATATGAGAATGTACGTATGTGGAAACGAGGCGTGAGCATTCGGATGCGCTATATTTGTGGCGTACTAAAAAATGCATACTATATAACAGTCAAGTATGAGTATTCAGATTCAGCCTATGGGTGCACTCACACTAGGCCATCTAGACGTGGCTGTTGGCCGTTTTCACACCTAACCGTGCTCTGCTGGCCCAATTGTTCTCTGGCCTGCACTCACACTAGGCCATCTGGCCGTGGCCGTTGGCCGTCGCAACTGTGGCCAGGCCACGGTCGGTTCTTGTACATATGCCATCACGTCGTAATACGTCATCACCAAGCGTCCGCTGCGTGGACCATAATAAAGTCTGCCGCCGGTCAGAGTTTTAACAACAATGGACAACACAGAGAACAAAGTTCGCACTTTGCTGAGTCTGTAGCTTATTTGGACATATGTTTACCGTTTAATGGGAAAGAAGGCTCGTCGCCTTTATTATGTCCATGGTCTTCGCATGGACTATACATCATCCAGCTCAGGTTGCGCAGCCGTGCTTGTTCGCGTGTCGTCTCATTAGCAACTCTACCGTAGCGGCCCGTACCGTAGCAGCACATCTCTCCCAAGTGGCCAAATTGGACTGGCCACACTCACACTGGCAGATTTGAGCACGGTTAGGTGTGAAAATGGTCACGGCCACGGCCAGATGGCCTAGTGTGTTTGCACCCTAAGCTGAAAAGCTGCTCCCGACCAGGTTTGGTTGCGAGCATAAGTCACCATGGTGATACAGAAACGCTTAAAGAGATCGACTTTCGTGGTACAGCTAACCCAGGCTTTCAGCTCAACATACCTCGCTAACCCTCTAATCGAGCTTCGTAGTACAGGCCCCCGGTGGGGTAATTTTTCCATTTTGTAAACATTGACGCGTACTCGCATAATCTAGTTCATTCCACCATCTGTCGTTATTACCGGTTATTGAGACGGTGATCATGTAGCCACTTAGCCGTTGACGTCCGTCCAGCAGACTTAGATTATAGTCCCATTCTGCTTGACACCCATATTACTGCTCGCAGCTATTTTTCATTTTAGAGCAGTTGGGGACACTTGGGAGGACAGCTGAGCTGCATCAGCATCATGAGATCTAATCACAGCCGTCAGACTTTTTTGGCAAACCACGTTTGTTATATGTGCCCATAAATATGACCCGTCTAATCTCTAAAACATTTGTTAGGATACACTGATTATCAGTCCACATCAAGATTCAGCCGCAAAGCTTCTCGTCAAGCAGCTGCAGCAAACGTGGGTACAATGGAGATCAAGATTACATCTAAAGATTTGAAGGAAGTGAGTGGTGAACGGCACAAATGCCTTTTGGAACCCAGCATCTGTGTGCAACAATCAATACAGGCGGCCATTTCGGACACTGCCATTTCGGACACTGCATAAATGTCCTTCAACAATTCCACACCTCTTAAAAAATGCTGAAACTGCCCAAAGCTCTACAAAACATGATAGTAGAAAGCTAAACAATTGACCAAGAATGCAAGACTACACAAAACCACATCCATCAGGTAAGACACAGAAGTTTTATGCAAAGACATTCTCAGATTAGCATAATATTTTTTTATTTCGGCTCGATTACACCAACAAACCTTGCAAGTAAATTTATTCAAAACATTCCCCGTAATATCCCCTTTACTTTAGTCATCCTATCTACCTAGTGGAAATACATCCTAGGAAAATAAGGAAAATATAAAACTCAAAATTCTATTTGCAATTTAAAAAAGCTTTAAAAAAAAAAAGGTTCTTACAGAACATCAATGATGTCATTACTTAAAAAATGAAAAAAGTACAAGCTACGATATAAAATGTTAAAGCCAACTTAAGAGAAAAATATTAAATCAGTGCCAGCAAATAAGAATTGAAAAGAAAACACAGGATAGATCAACAGTGTATCAAAAGGTGCAGAATTATCTAGTTCATAGCTCAGATATAATTATGTACACCATTCTTTGTGATAGGTTGCCCTTCCATATACTTAAAAAAAAATCTTGATTTTTTTTTGTATTTGCTTTGTCCAACAAGACCAGCCAAGCCTGTGAGGAATTTACAGCATATCATCCTCTCCTCCTCCGTACATGTCTGCTAGCTTCTTAAAGCGAGGACCCCATTCCCCGAGGCAGTCGTAGTCCTGGTCCCCACTGCTTGAGGAGTTGAGGGACGACAGGGAGCCAGCATCAGAACCTTTACCCTCGTCATCGAATACAAGGAGGGAGTCATAGGGGGGCGCCAGCGGGTCGTTGTCTGCTGCCGTCAGGTTCTGAAGAGGGCATACAATATAGTGGGGGCCATTGCATTATTACATTCATACAGAGAGATCACCATTTGCTTGACAAATAGAACAGTAGCATACAGTGGAGTTAAACTTTTTTTCCCCATTCACTATGACCAGCTATAAGCTTGATATGACAAGTTAGCTAGAAGCATAGGAAAGGCCAGATTTGGGTGTGGACATTTTCTGTGAAACTCAAGTAAATTACACCAACCGATGCATTAAGTAACTTGCTTTGATGCAAGACCTCAGTGATTTTATAAAGCATTGTATTTGAAGAATCAACATGAAATGAAATGACACTTAATATCACAAATTGACTCACATCATCAATAAATTTTCCAATGTCTTCAGGATTGGCAGGCCGAGGTCGATACTCGTGCTTCATGTCAGGCATGAAGCATGGCATGACGTCATTCCGGAAGACCTCAGGGCGGTTGTCCAGACCACGATGGAGCACACTCAGATCATAATAATCCTGAAAGAAAAAAATAGAAGTCAAACCACAGCAGGTAAACTTATATAAAAAATGCAACAGAAGTAAAAACAGCCATCCTAAACAACAATTACATCATCACATTTAAACAAATTTCTTTATCAATTGATCCAATATCGGGACCGTACCTGGTCGTCCTCTCCCCCCCCTTCTTCATCATAGTAGTAAATGTTGTCCCTGATGTCCTCATTTGGTAGTAAAGGCTCCTTTTGCTCTCCACCTCTGCGTCTAATGAATACTAGCAGCAGCAATACCAGCACTGCAGAGATAAAACAGTCTTATTAGATCAGATGGGCAAGTTGCTGAATTAACTTTTCAATCAGTAATAGCATCACAGTGCCATCATCATTATTCAGCAAAGGATGCGTCTCAACATGGATAGCTATACATTAATATAACTAAGCCCGGTCCACAGTATTACATCATTGTAAAAATTCAGAACATTTAACCAATGTTGGTGCCAGAGCTGAAAAGGAAATTGCCATGAGAGCCAGCAAGTTATATTGTGGTCCAAAAGTGCAGTCCCCTCCTCACCCTTGAAGCTTCCAGAAAGTTACTTAACCCATTTAAGGATTTTTTTGAGGGCTGGCCTCATGGTGAATCAGTTGACCAAACTGAAGTACCCCGATGACTTCATGTTTATTAATATAATTGGAGTCCAAATAGACCAAAAAAAAAATCAGGCCATAATAGGAAATGCGTATTTAGCTTTTGGCTGTTTTGTTTTAAAGGGTAATTCCGGTGTAAAATGGTTTTGGGATATATTTTGTATGATAACAAGTTGAAGCGTTCGTTTTGGAGCACAAATAACAAATAAAGGCTTTCTTCAGTTGGCTGTTTTTAGCCGATTCCATCAAAACACTATAAACTTGGAACGATGGGGCCACTCGTTATCGTAAAAACTAAATCGCTATTTTTAACTACTTAAAGGCTAAAAGTAGCCCGACACTTCTTTGGTAGTAAAATAAGGGTCTTAACATATAAAGTGAGGCATTGAGAACTTTGTAAGTGTACAGATTGTTTATTAAAAAGGACATTTTATACACACAATACCATCAGTAGATCACCCGTCGACGCCATTTCTCAATGCCTCGTTTTATATGTTAAGACCCTTATTATACTACCAAAGAAGGGTCGGGCAACTTTTAGCCTTTTAAGTGGTTAAAAATAGCGATTTAGTTTTTACCATAACCAGTGCCCCCATCGTTCCAAGTTGATAGCGTTTTGATCGAGTCGGCTAAAAACAGCCATCTGAAGAAATTGTCTACATACAGTATTCTATTTTATGCTTCAAAACAAACGTTTCAGCTCGTTATCATACAAAACATATCCCAAATCCATTTTAGACTGGAATTTCCCTTTAAGGGGGTGTCAGCAAGTTAAAATGTTGTCGTCTTTACACAAAATAAATGTAAAAAAAAAAAGAGCTAAAGAATAGCCAATAATCACGAGTTAAAGAAACGTTTTGTGACAATGTCTTATTTTATAAACAAACTTACATAGCAGCAGCAGAACAGCTCCCAATATTCCTAGGATGACCGGCAGACCAATGGCTCCCTCACGGATCCCACCTTTGCAGGTCACCTCATTTCCTGTACAGTCGCAAACTGTGGCCATGACAATGTTGTCTTGCTCTAGACCATGGTTATCTGCCACTCTCAGGACTACATTGTAGTCTCCCTTGGGAAGGTCCCTGATTAATGTCAGGATTATCCCTGTCCCTAGATTAAAGAAAGAGGGAAGGATGAGAAAAATAAGTCTAGACACCATCATTTTAATGATTTTTAAGCTGTGAACAGGGTCTGTCCCATAAATATAATGGATTATGTTCAAATGTCAAGAGCTACTTCACGTATCCATTAATCATGGTAGATTAAGAGTTCACTATAATACCCCATACCATTACAATTATTTCAACATTTATGTCCCTGTAAAAAGTAGAAGTACAAACTTGTGCCATCCATCGTAGCAGTCCAGTTATTGTTGGACATGCCCACTAGTGATACAGTGTAGGGTGCAGCAAAGTCTGGCCCATCGGCGTCTGTCACAGAGAGCAGCTGAGGGGCAGAATCCTTATTGCAAACCTGAAGGTAGAGAAAACATGTGCTTAATAACACACACACACACACACACACACACACACACACACACACACACACACACACACACACACACACACACACACACACACACACACACACACACACACACACACACACACACACACACACACACACACACCTTAATGATGCGCTCATTGATTGAAGGGATGTTGTCGTTAACATCTTCCAGTTCAATTTCCAGGGTTCCTGTTCCAGTGGCTGGAGAAACATCTGAAAAAGAAAAAGAAATGAAATGCATCATAAACCCTAAAATTAAATTGTACTTTGCACCAATATTTCCTAATCATCATGAATCTTTAAAATTCCTACATACCATCATCATATGCCATTATCAGGGCAGTGTATTTGCCGTCTTGAACGTATTGGCTCTCTCTGTCCATGCCATTTTTCACTTTAATCAAACCCGTGTCCGGGTTCACACTGAGCCATCGCGCTGGGTCTTTCATAATCTTGTACCTGGATATACAGAGTGAAAAGTGACATGCAAATGCTTCATGATCTTATACCTGGATATACAGAGTGAAAAGTGACATCCAAATGCTTCATGATCCAATAAAAAAAAAAAGTGGTTGTTTGAGAAGTGGCAAGTAATCATTAAATAAACTAAAGATTTTAACTTACGAGACTTTCTGACTGCGTTCAGTGTCAGGGTCGGTTGCGGTGTACGTGACAATTTCACTGGCAACTGCAAGATCTTCCTTCCTCTTCACAACCTGAATGGGTGGGCTAAACACAGGAGCCTCATTCACATCTCCTACAGAAACCACCACCGTGGCAGTGGCTGTCGGAAGGCGGATGGCAAAGGGAATTTCGTTTTCAACGGTCACAAGCAGGGTGTAGGTCTTGGTCATCTCATAGTCCAGACCCTAAATAGAGGTTTTGATTAGTTGATTCAAATGAAGAGATTTGTATCAAATATTGGTACATTTTAACGTATTTGGTAGTATCGTGTACAGAACATTTTTCTTAAACCACTACTCAAAATTCAACCCCACCTTCACAGTTGTAATGATTCCTTCTTGCTTGCCGGTTCCGGTTTCCACGGCGAATTGGCCATTCTTATCTCCAGCAACAATTTTAAACTTTGCATTCCAGGCCGGAGAATTAAGCTCGTCCCCATCCGTTACAGACATCCTCACAACCTGCGCTCCCACTTTGTTTTCTGGTACACTGGCATTATACTGTGCATTATTGAACAGAAAGAACGATAAAGGAAAATAAAATGTAACCATATAAACCATTAAATAATGATGCAATTCAATTTTGCCCAATATGTGGATTGGAACTCAATGGATAGCCTGGAATTGTCCAGTTTTCTTAATCATCTTAGGGGTTAATTTGGGTTTGGGTCCGTCATTTTGGACCCATGAAGATCTGTACTGGGGGTTTGTGCGGACTGCTAAACCTGAACAGGGATCGCGTCTATGAACAACACTTTAACGCCATTGTTTCTGCGTTTAGGGTTTCAGTTAACACCACTATAAATGGACCAGGGATTGTCCCAGTCCACAACTCCCCCTAATTTCTGAACAATCAGGGCATTTTCTATGATCCCCCTCAATCCCCCTTTTTCAGGAAAACCCCTGAATACTAGACATTCACATTACAAAGTCAATAAGCCTATTAGCCATGTGCTTTATCTTGGAGGGCACTAGGCAATGACAATTTACCATAACTCTCAGAATTGGATCAAATGGTTTCCTCAAGCAAGACTTAAAGCAGTTAAGCCTTGATTAAGTCTCACAAGAGGCGAGTTGAAGTCAAGTCAGAGTCTCCAAGCGGTTTGATACTGACACGTCACGAGCCGAAAATCAATAAAAGAAATGGGTCTGGTTCTATGAAGAATGAAAGGTCTTCACACATGTACTTGCCTGAGGCATCTCAAAGGCCGGGGCGTTGTCGTTACTATCAGTAACTGTGAGGTGAACCTGCCCTTTAACAGTCAGGCCTACTCCTTTCATGTCTGCAGCTTCTACTTCCAGAATGTACTTTGGGTATTTCTGCAGAAAAATATAGAGATTGAAGTCCATTTTTAAATAAAATAATTGTGCATATGGAAACCTTTCTGCTTAAAATGACTGCCGTGGATAAATGAATACAAATCCGTACCTCTCTGTCGAGCCCTTGCTGCTTGACTCTGATGACTCCACTAACAGGGTTTATGTCAAACAAATTAGCATTGGGCAACTTTGGTTCCTGGCTCAGAATTTTATAGTAGACTAAAGAATTATCATTATTTGGGTCGTCCAGATCGTCGGCTTTGATTGTAATCACTTCAAAGTCTGCAAGGGATAGACCGAAAGAATGGATTTACAAAAACATGAAGCGCTCCAGTTGTAGTAGGTGGTCACATCTAGAAAACAATGTAGATGTAGAGTAGAGCTGCAACGATAAGTCGATTAATCGATAAAAATCTACTATGAAGAGAAGCGTGTGTTGCAGAGATGGGCACAAAATATAAGCTTTCAATCATAAGCTGCAGTATTGATTTAAAATTCAAGTGCATTCATTCACTCTCCGTCTGTGTGTCAATGTTTGCATTAACCGATGTAAGTCGCTTTGGATAAAAGCGTCTGCTAAATGCACTAATTGTAATTAAGTCATCGGCAGGTTAATCTCAAATTGCAAGTCGACACATTCTATAGAAATGGTTTTGATTTCCTCTGTGTGGCATTACCTTTTGCTGAAGCCTCTGCAACTTCTCCAACATAGGGGTCTTGGGTGAAGACTGGTTTGTTGTCATTGGCGTCGAGGACATTTACAATGATGAGCATGGCTGCCTCAGCCGCAGCATTCATCATGCCCGCTACATCGGCACTAGCGTTGAACTGCATAGATAAATATTGATTATTTTACATGCAAGGGTCGTGCATATTGACAAATTTTAATTTGGCCAGCAGGTTTTCCCTACTGTGTAATTGTTTCTCCTCTCCCGGTCTAGGGGCTGGGTCACAAAAAGCTGGCCGCTGTTTCTGTCGATAGTGAAGAGGCCGTATATTCCATCACCCGTTATCTTGTACTCCATTTTTGACTCTCTATCTTTATCAGAACGAATCTAAAAGGAAGATAATACATGGAAAACATTTTTACCCTGGTAAGACTGAATAGTAATTCAATACCTTTCACTTGGGATTTTGATAACGTTAAG
Source organism: Gadus chalcogrammus (assembly GCF_026213295.1). NCBI lineage: Eukaryota > Metazoa > Chordata > Actinopteri > Gadiformes > Gadidae > Gadus > Gadus chalcogrammus. The sequence continues at coordinate 28,400,416 of NC_079426.1, forward strand.
TTATGAATCTTCACATGTAGTTCAAGTTAAAAAATAGCCTAACGTCATCTTACCTGAGCCACTAGTTTGGGGTAGGGCCCCCTATCATTCTCCAGAATGTTAAGAGGAGGGATAACCCAAGCTCTCTTCCGCCTCCTAGAAAACTTAAGAAGGTGCAAAACTGGCAGGTTTTGAATAACCTAAAAGGGGTTAAAGGATTCATGTTGAATTTAAAATAGGAGGGATGGAATTGCAAAAAAAATAAAATAATTTATGTTGAGAAATTGGCATCGCAAACAATGATATACATCTCAGAAAATTAACTGTTTTTTATGACTGGGACCACAAAGATACCTCTGTCTTATTGGAAGGATCCACATTTGCACTCTTTTGCAGTTCCTTTCCTGGATGCTGATGTGCCTGAATTTTCATGGGGTGACTTCCAGGGTGATTATGGCCATTGCCATGGAGTTGCACCCTGATTATTGTACTAAATTTTTGCCCCTTAGAATTCAGGGAAGAGATGAGGAAGGCCCTTTTTCTTCCATGCATGGTAGTTTCTCTCGTCACCTTCACAAAATACCACAATACACATTACTTCCAAAACTAGGACAGAGGCTATAATTATACATCTAAAAACACACTTACCATTAATGTTCCGTCCTGCTCGACATGGAAATGGCGGTCGCTGCTGCCGAATTTGAATCTTTTATGGGCCATGCAGTCCTCAAAACCAACTGAAATGTCAGCACAATAGAAGTTAACCTTTATACACTGCGTCTGAATAAATTCTGAGTCAAAACACAAGAAATAGGAGCAATGGTGAGAAATTAGCACCGAACCAAACGCTGGTCTCTTTTTACTACTACTCTTCACCACAAACAATGTAAGGCACATTCTTTAGATCAGATGTCATAGGCAGGGTGAAAGTGAGCTAGTAATAGTTTGCATTGCTCAAGTGAACAGCTATCTAACTTCCCAGAGCAGTGAGAGACAAGGGATGATGAATTTTGAATTCCTACGTACTTTTTTGGTTCCTACTGACTGTACAAAATTTCGACTGAAGAATGTATCGCGGCTGTAACTGGGCACCCGGTGTTGTACGATCCAAGCCTTTTTCATTTCAGAGATCGCAACAAAAAGGCTCTGGCCTTGGCGGAGGTGTCACGCCTGGTTGGTTGGTCTGGTGTGTGAGTTATTGAAACGTTTGAGATTATTGTAAAATAGGCGCGATACATGCCTGCTAACCGAGATCCTAGCATAGTAATCTTCCTTGCTCTGAATGGGACGATATTGTTTTCAAATTACGAAAATACATACGTTGTGCAAAGGAATAATACGTTGTGCAAAGGAATAATGCACGCATAATAATGCAATAATAATGCATGGAACAAACGTGTCACTTCAATGCAGTTTAATAGAGGATAGACATCTGACAAATGACCATTTAGCAGATGCTTTTATCCAAAGCGACTTATCCAAAGTGAAACAATATATCACTGTCAGTGACAGTGATAATGACAGCAGTGTTTTCTGTTGTGTGTTCAATAGTTAATGAGTGCAACATCCATAGTGATTTTTATACAAAGTGATAAGCGGGAGTATTTATAGAAAATATTTGCGATCTAGAACGTTCGTATTTAAGAGGGAATCATTTTAATTTGCTCTCCATACCACCAATCTAACCAACCAATCGCGTGTATTCATGCTTTAAACAAAACACGTTTTTGAAATCGTCACATACACAAACTAATCGATAAGACGAGGGATAAATGACAAGGGATATATCTCTTGTCTTTTATCCCTCTATTCCCACCATTACCCACTATTCACGGAGCTTGAGGTGAATCATTTTTAATTAAATAGTCTAGATAGATAGCCTAGTAAAGTCTTTATTAATACCAAACGACACAAATTGTCAGGAATTCATTTAGGTGATTCGGCTCACTCAGGACAGTAGCCTACAAGACCACATAGAACAAGGGAGACAAGTCTGACTGGACATACACAAAATACATCACATTAAAACTAGACACGCGTTGATAGATGGAGACAGATTGGCCTAGATAGATAAATATGTTTCATTATTTCCCTTGCGGAGCCAGCCAGTCCTTATATGCAAATTAGCCATGTGCGCCAATGTCAATTTGTTTGACGAATGAGTGCAGATCATGATTTGCAGATGCAGATCAGCGGAACATATTTTAACTAGCCTACTACAGCACGCAACGTTTTTTTGTTTTCTTACATTTTTTTCTAATATATATATATATATATATATATATATATATATATATATATATATATATATATATATATATATATATGAGGGGAATCACTGCCCTACTTGCTGTCGAAGCACTTTATCCAACAAGCAAAATCGTCTCTGCAATATGGCCAAAGTGTATGGGAGTTCACTCTTTCATATGGCTGTCTGTACTAAAAGCATAAGGCTCCTTTAAAGGTCCCATGACATGAAAATCTCACTTTATGAGGTTTTCTAACATAAATATGAGTTACCCTAGCCTGCCTATGGTCCCCCAGTGGCTAAAACTTGCGTTTGGTGTAAAACGAGCACTAGCTGTTCTGCTCGCCTTTGAAAAAACGGAGGCTCAAGTGCGCTGATTTGGAATGTCTGTGTATAGGACGTCATCAAGCATCTAAGCTCCTCCCCTTACTTTGCCTTGCCCGCCCAGAGACGTTGGCCCACCAATGAGACTCGACCGTGTGAGCGCCACATGCGTGTGTGTGAATACACACACTGTAACACAAGTGTTTCTTGTTGGCTCTTTGACATGTCTTGTATTTCCACAACGAGACTGTTGTGGGGGTTATCTGAGCCATGGTTGAGAAGGAATTGGGGGAAAGGAACTTTGGCTTTGACTCGCTGAAGTACATGAACTGGGACATGCCGCCGGTTGCCGCGAGGCACCATCGCCCGGCAGCGGGCAGCGGGCAGCAGGCAGCGTGCGGTTCAGTCGACTTCAGGTTGATGTGAAAGTGGAAGAACCAGAGACGTTGCAGAACCCGACAAAATCGTTTGTGATTCATAATATCGTCTGGAGGCGCACACATCTTTTGGCCGTGATAATATGTATTATATGATATAGATATCTATGTATTTAGATATAGAGCTCCAGGACTGTAACGCAAGTGTTGTACACTTCCTTGTTATTTGGATAACCGTTCTGCTTTTGGTGTTATGGCGCATAACACGTCGGACTCTCGTCTCTGGTACTTCTACAACGAGACTCGTATTGGGGGTTATCTCAGCCACGGTTGAGAATGAATTGGGGGGAAGGAACTTTGGCTTTGACTCCCTCAAGAAAATGAACCACGACATGGAGGAGAAAGGGATTGTTTGCGACGAATGTCTCCCGCTTGAGCCCCGCTAAGGGACCACCGCCGGAGGCAGTGGTGCCTAAGCGCTGCCCGACAACGATCCCTTTCTCCTCCTTGTCGCGGTTCAGTCTACTTCACATTGATGTGGATGTTGAAGAACCAGGAACGTCGGAGAACCCAACGCGGTCGTTTGAGATTCATAATATCGGCTCACACAGCTTTTGGCCGTGATAATATATATTATATGATATAGATATCTATGTAGGCTATATGATAATATTTAGATACAGAGCTCCAGGACTCCTGTGTGTTCTAGAATATTTACAGAACACGGCTAAAGGCTGTGTGCGCCTCGCCATTGCGATACATCCACTGTAAACAGAGCGCATGGTACCGTGACTGTGGCCCTGAGCAGCTGCAAGCTGCTCAGGGCCACACCCCCACCCTCCTCCTTGACCCGCCTCGCTCCTCCTCATTTACATTATAGCTACAGACACCAAAACAGTGCATTTGGGGGAAGCTCAATGTGCGACTGGCTCGGAGTGGCTATAACTCTGCACCACGGCTGAATTTCGGGAACGTCTTTGAATACTGTGTTAGTTTCCCACTAATACCTATATTAAAGAATACATAAAATAGCATGTCATGGGACCTTAAAATTGAAATGGATGTCATGAGCGACAAAAGCGAACAGAAATATTCACAGCGATACTTTATGAGCGACCAAAGCGTCTTTGCAGCGCAATTCGCTTTTGGTGTGAACTCACAGTTATAGTGGTTCCGTGTAGTGGGAAAAACTGAATTGGCCACAGCTTTAAGGTCGTGTAACACAGCAACCGAGCTAAAATACCCATTTCCCGAGGGTTTTTCTAAGCACCAGTAGCCTTACCAAAGTTGGCCTTCAAAAGTTGGCCTTCTATTTTAACGTCACAGCGTTACTTTAAAGAGGTTCATTTATAATAAATGCTACATCTGGCCTGGATGAATGAAGTGTTTAATGCACAAGTAGGAAAAGTCCATTGCACACTAGGTGAAAAGCAACTCAACGCAATGACTAAGAATCGTATAACAAGAAATGTAAATTAAAGATGGTTGTGTGTTGGGAGATATTTTATTAGTAATTAATGTTTCTTAGCGTTCTAGCCGAAAATTGCTAGTGTGAGCCCGCCAAACTGTGAGAAAAATCAGCCAAACATGGTAACCTGTAAAATCTATGGATTTTACAGGTTACCATGCACCAATTTTAACTCTATGGGCTCTATGACCGGTCCGCGCCCCCGACATTTAAGCGGCGGGCTCCAGCGCGGCTTTTTTATTTATTTAATTTATATATATATATATATATATATATATATATATATATATATATATATATATATATATATATATATATATATATATATATATATATATATACACACACACACACACACACACATTCAATTTAGCTGCTGCGGCTTATACTCCGGTGCGCCTTATCGTGCGGAAAATACGGTAAATCGATTCATCAGACAACGATAAGATATTTGCCGATATCAAAAGTCTGCCGTGATACGATTTCGATTTGATTCAGGAGCATGCGATTGATATGAGACGATATCATATGCCCATTCAACACAACCTCTTACATTCCCATCAACTCACATCAACTTAATTTTAATTTCTTCATTTTATTTCTTTGCTCTTATTTATATATTTAAAACAAAAATAATACATTTTTAATACAAATAATAAAGTGCCACATTGCATTTAAGTGCAAAAGGTCTTTTTATGGCTTAAATTAATGAGCCTGTAATGAGCTTTCATTTTGAACAGATCATTCCAGCCTATCCGTGTGGGTAGTTCCTTCTAAATACAAAACATCCCTTGGAATCATCTTGGCTGTTAAAATAAGCCGTTTGTGTTGCCAGATTGGGCAACTTTTCCCACCCAATTTGGCTCCTTATAATCGTTAGACTGGAAAAACTGGAAATCTGGCAACACAAACCGAAACTAGACATCTTCGCGCTCACATGTGCTTGCTGTTTGCATCGTTTTACTGATGAACGATACAAGCGGCTAGGTGCACTTGCGCAGAAAAAGTTTCACAAACACCCGCGCAAGGAGATTGTCAAAATAAAAGCGTATAATTCAGCGATATGCATCGATGTTTGGGCGTTGCATCGATGCAGTTGGATCTAGGGCTGCAACTAACGATTATTTTAATAATCGATTAATCTGTCGATTATTTTTTCGATTAATCGGATAGAAAAAAATATAGAATTATTGGAATTGCCGCATCTTTATTCAAAAACTAAACATTACTTCAAATTCACAGTGCAGACTGAAGTGTAAAAACACCAGGTTATTGCTCCAACGTCCTGGAACTATTAAAAGTAATATTAAATAATAAAAAGATTAAAACATAACTGGGATAACAAAAAAAAACATACAATGTATGATATACTTTTATATGTATATAAGGGATGTCCATGGTTAACCGGTCAAACCTATTGATACCATTTTCGAGACTCCTTGAAATAGAACTTGTAATATTGCTTTAATTGCTGATAAGATGATGATAGTTCAAGATAGAATTATGACCTGTTTAATGTCCTATCTTTACTATCTATTTTATATTACTGGGAAAACCAGTTTTCAACAAAATCTCAATTATTATTTATTTTTTTCTGCTGCATTTGAACGCATCAATCATATTACTGAGCCGTCCTGAACACATCACATTTGACACTGTTTGTGACCATTGGTCAGTTTTTTTTTTAAGCTAACTGATCTATATCCTGCCGATTTTAACATGGATTTAAAAACTGCATTACTATTTTTAACTGACGGGACTTTCTACATCGTCCGGTTTGTGTGATTACTACCGCGGCTTTGAATGACTGTTGATGCACGCGGTGCCGACTCCGAGCCCGTCTGCAGCAGCAGCAGCTGACAGAGTTTTCGGTTGGACTAGACGGATACTGAGTTGAAGGAGTTTTCTTAACCAAAAGACAGTGAAGGTACAACACTTTTATGTAGGCCTACAGTCCAGTTTTAAGATATGACCAAAATACAAGCTGTGGTCGCTCACACTAAGTGAGTGCACCCTAATAGGGTGCACTCACACTAGGCCATCTGGCCGTGGCCGTTATCACACCTAACCGTGCTCAAATCTGCCAGTGCGAGTGTGGCCAGTCTGGCCAGGCCAGGCCAATTTGGCCGCTACGGTACAGATGCTAATGAGCCGACACGCGCACACGCACGGCTACGCAAACTGAGCTGGATGACGTATAGTCCATGCGACGACCACGGACATAATAAAGGCGACGAGCCTTCATTCCCATTAAACAGTAAACATCACGTCAAGCGGTTCAACTGTTGGTGTGCTCTCTGTGTTGTTGTCCATTGTTGTTAAAACTCTTTATTATGGTACATGCAGCGGACGCTTGGTGATGACGTGTTACGACGTGATGACGTATGTACAAGAGCCTACCGTGGCCAGGCCACAGTTGCGACGGCCAACGGCCACGGCCAGATTGCCTAGTGTGAGTGCAGGCCAGAGAGCAATGGGGCCATTTGAGCACGGTTAGGTGTGAAAACGGCCACGGCCAGATGGCCTAGCTCGCTGTGGGCGTGCATGAACCGTGAACCAACCTGTCGGCGGCTGCTGTAAACAGTGCGGCGCCTATGAGTAACTTATTAATCGCTCGACACAACGAATCAACGACCAAATTCGTTGCCAACGCATTTAGTAATAGATTTTTAACGATTCGTTGTTGCAGCCCTAGTTGGATCGTTCACCAATCAATCGATGTATGGATCATTACACCCCTACCCTCCAGCCTTTCACTTTGCATTGAAAGCCTGCGCTCACGGGACAAGGGATTTTAAGGCTCGAGGTGATCACCACACGTGTAACCGAACAGACCCACCAAACGCATGGCAACACCCCAACTCTCTAATGGTAACCCGAAAAAAAACAAAAACACGGGTCCGTATGGTGCGCCTCTACACTGATCGTCCATCGCATGGACGAATGTGTGCCGCATGTGAGGCTCATTTGTATAAAGTAAAGTCCAACATTTTTAACTCCCTCAACACGCCCACGCCAGCCGTCCAAGACTCCCAGTCCCCACGCAAGCTTGCGTCCAGCGCTAGGTGAATGGGAGGCAACGGCTACACTTGATGCAGGACAAAAATATATAACAATTCCTTTATGTAGCACAATTTCTGGCCTGTATCCGAATACAGATAATATTTAAAGTCACAACAAGTAAACGTGAATAACATTTCTTGCTATTCTCCCCGTGTCTTGTAGGCTGAAATCACCAGACCAATAGTCTGAACCTCTGGGTTCATTTATGATTCATAAATCAACATGCAAAGACCAAAGGGCTTCTGGACGCAATTGGATGGACCTACAACCAATCAGAGCAAGGGAAATGTGTGACACATCAATGTTAAAGGGGTAGTTCGGAATTTTGGACATAGGGCCTGATTCCCAAGTGAGCATTGGTATTCTATATCACTGGAGAAAGTTTAACACATTTCATTCATTCCTTCTAGTTGCAGAGTTCGCTCGTGCTAGGCTAGCGCACGGCAACGGGCAATGCTAGCCTGCTATTAAAAACACAGTCTTACCCACTCCACAGTACACCCGAGGTAAATCGATTATAACGCCAGACTATAGATTTAAATGTCTGTGTTGATAGAATAATGTTAGAAATAAAACTAACCTTGCATCGCATGATTCATCGAGGGACTACTTTCTCAGCAGAAGCAGAATTTTACTATGCGCTGGTTAGGTTTGTAACCGAATCACGACAGAAGAACGTAAACAGAGAAGCGTGGGACAGAAGCGCAATTGAACGACTAGGCAACATGGTGGTTCAGTGTGCTTTTAGAAATTGTAGAAATAAACGCTACAGATGGGCACCACACAAAGTTTCCACCAATTTCCAGTGCGAGATCCAGAAAGGACTCAACTGTGGCTTGTTGCTGCTGGCTTGGACATCAAAACACCGGCTCGTACATGTACGGTTCGTTGGATACAAAAAATTCCTCATAATCGTCTTCAAAAGCAGATGCATCGCTAACTTCTCCAAACGTGTCCATATCTTGTTAATTGAATACGCTAATAGAATTCCTTCGTTCACTGTACTCTGCGTTTGTAGCAATGACAGCGGCAGGTAAAAAAAACTAGAGCCGGTAACCTAGGTATCAGTCCGCCGCTGCCGTAGCCTACTACCAGGAATATAACACTGCTGCTGAGACCCAGCAATTCCCTCAAAATGCAATGCAATGCAAGGTTGGTTTTATTTCTAACATTATTCTATAAACAGATATTCAAATTTATAGTCTGTCGTTATAATTGATTTACCTCGGGTGTACTGTGGAGTGGGTAACACTGTTTTTAATAGCAGGCTAGCATTGCCCGTTGACGTGCGCTAGCCTAGCACGAGCGAACTCTGCAACTAGAAGGACTGAATGAAATGTGTTGAAAACTGTCTCCAGTGATATAGAATACCAATGCTCACTTGGCAATCAGGCCCTATGTCCAAAATTCCGAACTACCCCTTTAACCATCTTGGTAGTTTATGAAAGTGCTCCACTTTACAGTCATGGAATCACCCATATTACTAACCCATTAATAATAATTTTCAGAGAACGAAAGTTTAAACTTAAATTCAAACATTACAAATGTTGTTCCGGAGTTATGCATTGACTCCAGCCACCAATACAGCATTTTATAGTAGAGATAGTAATAGCAACGATATAGGAGCTGCATTTGGCGCATCATTGCTCCAGATCACATATGGAAGAACTTTTAAATCCTTAGCAATTAGCAGGAAGAGGACACTCAAAGTTAAAGCCTCATTAGGAAGTGAAATAATTCATATGTTTCTCAAAGTACTTACACAACACCCTATAACTTAGACACTCAAAAAATATATTTTTTGTTAAACAGGTTAATATCCTCAAAAAATAAAAAAAAGTCTCCATGACATTGATTTATTAAAGAATGATAACCCACTTATGATCCCACTCATCCAAAAACTCCTACCTGCTGCTTCTACACTATTTTTCCACTAGATTTTAAAAATGAAACTACATTATAATTTAACCCTAAATACACAGGATATTTTGGTGAAAGGACATAGCATAAGCTCATCTTCATTAGGCTATATAGGTGTAGCGTTTTTCAGTGAGATTGTTGTCATAAAATGCTGTATGTCTTAAAATAGCCATAAATTGACTGTCAATTAATTCCTCAAGACCAGCTTTTACCCTGCCATTAGATGCTTAGTCAGGAACAAGCCCGAATAACTGATTCAATTAAAATAAAGGGTTATATCATTATACTTTGGGAAAAAATATTTTCACTAAATGCTCTTTATGAACATACCAGAAAACCTACAGGTTAGTTTCACACATAAAAGTAAATCACACTGCAAACTACTTCAAATGTATACTTAACCAGCATATGACCATTATATACAAAATCAACTAAGAAAAATTAACTTTGACATTGAAGGAACACACTACTAGGATTACTATCTTTTAGTTTCCTTCAGTAGGCCTACCTTGTAAAAGCATATGCCAGTTCTGGATCTCATCATTTCACTTAGCTGTTGACTAAGGAGGCAGAATCCTGGAATGAACTTTTTTTGTTGTTGAATATGGTGTGGTCCCGTTTTGACTGATTTCCGACTGACAATGCCTGGGTCAGGCCAATCACAAAGGTTCATCTAACATGTGGGAAGTTCAACTTTATGCCGGTAAAGAGGAGCGTCTAGGGGAGCACAAGAATTTTGATAAACCACCAAGATGACTGCTATTGATGACGCTAGGGCCCGACCGATTCATCGGCCTGCCGATCTAATCGGCTGATTATAGCCTTTTTGAAAATAATCAACATCTGCCAAAAATACGTCGATTTTTTTTTTCTTTTTTAAATTATTATTATATTTTTTTTTAGAAAGGTTATCCTACAAAGTGCGCTCCTACTCGCCTTGCTAACTAACAACTTTAGCTGGAATAAAAAATAGGAGATTGAATTTTACCGTACAACATGAAAGCACGCTCGCTCAAGGCAGCTGCGCGCTCACCTCACCAATGTACACATGACGCGTTGTTTGAGCATGTTGTGCCTGTTTTTCTTTAGGTCCCAGGCCATGTTAATTTGTTATACTGTAGACTAACGGTGAGACCATACTGCTCAGCGCGCACGTGTTAGTCACTGCTCACGAGCGTAGCACATTGGGAGTTATTTATTTATTTTACATTACACTCATTTTTTACTGTAAATGTATTCTAAAACACTCAAAGGTTCTGCATTCAATTCACATATTCGTCAAGTGTTTAAAGTATATGTAAGGTATCAAAAACTACGTTTTATATTCTTTTCTCTGTTTTGTTTTTAATCGGCCGATTAAATCTTAATCGTAATTTTTCTCTGAAAATAATCGCCATCGGCACTCAAAAATCAATATCGGTCGGGCCCTAGATGACGCACGTCCCATTGCTCTGATGATCGTAGGTCTATCGTGACCAGAGGCATTTGTGTGTGCCTTATTTAATGCCTCATTGAGATTGAAAACGAACCGAGAGGTTCCAGACAGACGGACACAAATAGGAAACCGTAGCCTTGTGCTATATAGCCATTGACGCCTCCTTTCTGTTGGTCAGTATTTACTTAAAGGCTTAGACTAGATGACCAACAATGGCTTGTTTTGGAGGCCTCTGGCGTCTGTTTCCGTGTGAGAGGAGTTACAGGTCCAACAGGTTTCTACAGATCTTCTTAATGGATCAACAACTTATTGTAAACTTAAGTGAAAAAGTAAACAATTTGTTCCTCCCTATACCCCTAGAGATAATTTAACAGCAAAGATTCAATTGGTTTATTAGAACCACTTGGCTACAAAAGTTGACATTCACAATCAAACTATTTTTCAATTTAGGGTGGTTTTCAGGGTTGGTAGTAGTCTTAAAGTAGTCTTAAAAAATAGAAAATAATACTATAGCAGTGTGTACAAAGAAGCTTATGACAAAATGTACACACAAGGAACAGCAGATGCAAATCAATAATGTTGCCAGCAACCATTAGTTATTCATGTTTCTGGAGGAACATCAATACTGATACATGAACAATTTAAAATTCCATTAGTGACCATGCATTGTACCATTCTAGTGTTTGAGGAAACCGGTGCTGTGGTGGCGAGCCGAGTGTGTTCCCGTTACATTAAGATACATAGAACAACATGTAACAGATGCATTGCAACGTTGACATTAGGGATGGGCCGATGGTCGTCTATCGATGATAGATGGTTTCCATCGCGATCGTCTCAAGTTGCAAATGAAAAGGTGATTTTTTTTCTCTTTGTAATTGTTTTTTATTGCCAGAAAAACAGCGCTGTGGTGTGCCGTGTTGGCTAATTACAGCTTAAAAAGCTCCGCAAATTGTAATTGAAGCTAACTGGCACAGGTGGAAACACACTCTGTAGAGCTGACCTCACGTATTCACTCACCGAGAGGAGAGGGGAGGGGCTCGAAACCTACCGGTCTGCTCGCACGGCGAAATGACATCACACTCCGCTGCATGTCACCCAGAAAAACTGATGGTCGCTCATCTATGTGTGTGTGTTTATGTGCGTCTGTGCGCGTGTTAAGACAATGGTGGAGCCATTGCGTGTGTGTCTAAGCCGCGTTAACATGAACTGTTCTGATCTGATTAGATTACTAAACAGAATGGATCCATTACTATCATGCAATCCGAATGTACTGTATAGATGGCATTTACAAAAGTGGTAAGCATACGTCCGCATGTCTCGCGTACAACAGTAATGTTGGTCTGGACTTATATGATATGCAAGGGATACAATATATTATACATTATCCCGCTTATTACACGGCTCCTTGCCAAAATGAAACAATATCTTCACACGGTGGGTCTTTTTACAATTACCATTCGTAGTGTTGATCAGCAGAGAAGTAGCAACCGGACATGCTAGGGTTCTCTTGGCAACCGGACATGCTAGGGTTGATAAGTTACCGGGACATGGAATTCTATTCCGATCAGAGAATTGTATTCCGATTGAGGCGTATATATGATCATTTTTTATTCTGATTGAGCTGAGCTGTTCTTCCACTTCTAATTGGATCAAAAGTGTCCATAAACGCGGCTATGTGGCGGATCTATTGCGCGCGTGTGTGTGTGTGTGTGTGTGTGTGTGTGTGTGTGTGTGTGTGTGTGCACATGAATGTCCTCACGCTCTGGCGTCAAAGAAAATCAATGAGAGCAACTGAAAACTATGCCGTAAGAAACTAAAACTGTGATTCTGAAAAAGTATTAAAGCTATCGAAATTTCGCTTAGATATTATTGAAGATACAAGTGTGTAGATTTGATCATTGGTTTGAAAAATGAATTGGTTACAATGTGTTGAACTGTCAGAGGTTGACCAGATGGCTTCAATGAAAGCAACTGAAAGTAGTAGAAAGGAGTAGTTGCATCCTGCGTTACATGAAACGGTGATATTGATGACCCCCTGATAATAGTTAAGAAAAAAGGAGAAAATAAACAGCAATTTTATAATGTAATAAATCAGCTTTAAAAAAAGTGAATGAGCGTAGTTAGCTGCATCCGTCGTTCCATGAAACGGGGATATTGACGACCACGACCACCCCTCCCCCCCAGGTATCACTATTGAGACACACCGACTGTCATCATTAAAGCACCTCCGGCACCGACGTAGCGAAACTTAAATCAGCGGAGGCTCACGCTGGTCCACGGTGAAGACCATCCTTTAAATTTTTCAATGTGATAAATCAGCGACCCAACCCCCCCCCCCGCCACCCACAATCGGCGATCGCTAGGGAGCGCATCGGACGATGGAAACTTGTAGACGATCGGCCAACCTTAGTTGACATGCTTTAATGAAACACCCATTTGCTTCTTTTTACACCGAGGTCCTTTCCTCGTCTACTGTAAATTTATTTCAATTATAACGTTATTTTATTATTTTTCTGCATTGTATTGGAGAATTCACCAATTAATCGAAATGAGTGTAATTGTGTTCACAAGACAAGTTTAAAGTATCAGGATACTTGTCTATAAAATATATTGGTATATTTTGGTATCTAATTTAAAAATCAAATTAGGAGGCATTGCTCATCCCTGATATGAGAGCATCAAACCAAGCCTGGAGGTTGGTGGGTGTTCTTCCAGGTCATAAAAAAATAAATGATCCCATCTGCCATCTTTATGTTTTTCCAAACAATTAGCACATTGTAATCGTATTTTTTGTCATAATGTACAATTAGTATACTGTACAAAAGAAATACTGTGACAAAGGCAACTTCAATACTCATTCAGTCTCATCATAATATTTTGATTCTCAGAGTTGTTGAACAGGGGCGTAGCCAGGACAGAGGGGGGGGGGGGCACTTGATTGTCAATGGAGGGGGGGGGGGGGGGGGGGCTATTTTAAGTGCAATATTTATTCGTAATGTCAAAATATAACACTTTAAATAAGAATAATGAGTCAAATTTAGACGAAACTAATAGCGCAAATATTTCAGCTTCCGTCCTTTGAAGCTTCTGTCCTGAGGATTTGTTATTTTTAATTTTTTATTTAGACTGGCCACCCATTTGGCTACGCCCCTGTTGTTGAGCCATAAAACTAGCAATACACCACTCCCCTGTCTTTAGCTAAGTGCACTACATTAGTCGTATGGAATTATTTCCAACTAAAGTATACTAGTTGAACTGGGTCTATATTTTAGGTAGGCCCCGGCCCAGCTACATACGTTTGCCGTATGTACTCAAGAATCATGACGGCATATAGAAAACCATTGTTACCTTTTCCAAGGACATGTCCGCTATGAAGATGTCTTCTGTCTACTTGGAAAAGGTTCGAATCCTTCTTGAAGCCAGGCACACATTTTTGCTTTTCAGGAGTTGATGCCCAAGCCTGTAGAAGAAAAGACGCACACGTTCAGGGGAATAAGTTATAGTGGAACATATCTCTGATGGTTTGAGGAGAGATCATTGTAGCCCAGGATGGTCCAGGAGGCACACGATATTTCAACATGTAGCCTGTGTAATGTTTTTCAACATTTATGTTGGCTTACGTGTTTCAACATGTATGTATAGTGTTTCAAATGTAATTTAATGTAGGCCTATGTATGTAATGTACTTCAATATGTATGCAATGTAGGCTCATAGGCCTGTACGGACGTGATGAGGTTTATTTGGTTCCCAATGTTTTCACATATTCCACTGAAATGTCGATTAAGCTGAGATATAAAACTAGTTACACTACAATACATGACTAGTTAAACTAGTATACTAGAATACACGACTACATTCGTTTGTAACGCAGATTCGCACTCCAAAAAACCGAAATAACAAAAAGGTCTGCGAGCAATATGGAAAATGTAATACGTCTAGGCTATAGGCCGAGGCTTTATTATTTTAATGTTTATAAATTTAAAACTTAACTGGACAGCGTCAAATGTAAAAGTACGAAGTAGGGCGTAGGCCGCACAGAGGAATGGCGACGCGGAGCTCACGCAAAAGTCAGAGGAAATCTCACCTGGACGAAGACGAGGAGAAGTCCAACTCCAAGCCACAAAACCAGGCCCATTGGTCTTAAAATATCCTGTGTTCAGAATTCAACTGAATTCAATCGAACTAAATCAATCCGTCGAGGAGGCTGCTCTTTGTTAGTTTAGTTTCCTTGTGCTCGTAGCAGACGGTAGTATTTCGCCGACCGAAGCAGCAGGACAAGTTGTTGAGCAGGTATGATCGGAAAGTGACGTCACGTCCACAGGTGCGCAGATGCCGCCCCTTCACGTCCGCCCTCCAAATATGGGCAACCGCAGGCTGGCCGTCGCACGAAACCAGAACAGTCTGCTATAGTGCAAACACTGAAAGAAATAAAAATAATTTGCAAAACCCTAGTGGGTATTTCGAATCCAGTTTGTACGTGCTATCTGATCAACTAGAGTAGAGTCGGCGTCTAGTGTTAATAATAAGTCCATAATAAGCACACTGCCTCAACGTCGGCTGGGTTGTGCAACTTCCCTATCGAGAGCTCCTTTCTGGAAGTGCTTGAATCAATAGTCTCGGTCTCTCTCTCCCCCACACGCACGCACGCACACACAAAATCCGTTGTGAGTCAGTTTGCTGTTACATTTTAACTTTTAACTTGCTGTTAACGGTGGCTTACGAATAGGCCTACATATATTTTTCTATAGGCTATTTAGCACTATCCCATAGGTAGCTCAAAGACGTGTTGACTTCTGGTAAATAGGCCTATTAGAAGGACAGTTTCTCTTTTGTTTATTCATTTTGATCTTATCGTCTTTCTGCGTTTCTCATTGATCACAAGGCACACCAGTCGAGTCATATCCTGCATTGTCACTGCTTTCATCATCAATAAAAACAACGAACGTTTCACAGCCACTTTAAAAAAAAAACTTAAACATATGTTGAAATAGGCAGGCCTATATAGTAAGTGAATAATATTAAAAGTGCATATTTGGTTAGCTTATTCGGTTAAAGGTGGTAAGGTTTCCAATAATGCTAGACTGGTTAAATTAAGGTGTTAGAAATGGTTGCATTAAGACTATTGTGGATAGAAGAGACACGCTGCATTACCATTAAACGTTTACAGAAAGCTATGACATTGGCGACCGATTTCAGATAGTAATAGGCCATAAATACTATCAAAAACATGCAATAACATGGGACCATTTCAAGAAACCATTTGTATCGACTCCCTACCTAAAATCGCATTCAAGCAGAACATTTATTTATAGAGCATAATCTATGAAAAGTATTGTTAAGATGAACAGTCATCTGTCTCTGTCCTCGTACAAAAAGATCGGCAACTGATTTTTCTACAATAGTTTAATTGTAGAAAAAAATCTGCCATAGCCGAATCTCGGTCCCATTTCAAAAGTTTGGTCATTATATGTTTCAAATTGTCTTTCTGAAGTGTCCGCACTGGGACAGAGGGACAAGTCGAATCCAAGGTCCCGAGGTTTCGGGACCTCGCTGTGGATCTGTTTCAAGGGGGCTTCCCCTGAGAAACATATACGACCCGACTCATCGACCGCATTATGACGTCACAGCGCTGGCTGGAGAGACCATGGACATAAAAAGAGACCAAACAGGGCAACCATTATCCAACTCTGTCATCTTGCTGTGTTGTTGTATGGAAGCATATATGTAGCAAAATTCAAAATGGCAATACAATTTGAAATTTGCAATTCAATATGTCATTACATTATGCAATTGACAATTCATTATGCAATTTTAGAAAGTAATTTGTAAATACGTTATTCAAAGTGTATTTTAATATGCAAAGTGACAATGCAATCCTCAATTAAATTTGCAAAAGTTATAACAATAAAAATAGAATAACATTTTGTCAAATTCTTTGAGTTCCTTTATTCAAATTGAAAAGCTATAGCGTCCCCGTGATTGCAATCCACTTCGCCACGCTCCGTGTGTTGCGATATTCAAATGTCATTTCAATCCGCAAAACGAACGCTTTGCAAAAGATTTGGCAAAACGGAATCCAAAACGTTTTCCAAAAAGTCAATATGCAAAGTGACAAACGTATCAGCCAATCAGCGTATGGGCGGGAATTACGTCACTTCCTATTGCCTCCAAGGGTATCTCCACGGTGGGTCTCTGTTTACCACACTGGCGTCAAAACGTACCAGTGAGGATAGTCGTCTATCCTATCTCCCAGAAAACGCCCTCTATCAACTGCATCTGTGTCTTCAACACGATTGTTCTCCACATCATCGGCCAAACTTCGGAGCGTATCAATAATCTCCTCCATTGGTGACCATTGACCTGACACATACAAAGTTTTTTTTAAAATACATTATTGTATTTTAAAATTATTGACAATTAGCAAAACAACAACAGCCAGGGGGTACATAAATGGCAGACATACAAAATACAGACACAAAAAATACAAAATGCAGCATTAAATTAAATATAAATATTATAAAGAGCACACACACTAAGTGTTTTAATATCTGTCCCATTCCTATTGCCTGGTTTCATTCTCAAACACAACAAAAAGCGGTTTCTGATTCGAGTATTTACATTTATGAATATGCCATTAAGCTAATAAAATAAAAAGGTTTATAATAAAACATTGGTTTGCTTGACTAGAGGTGTAATTGAAGAAAGCAAACAACACATGTTCAATATAACAAACAATACATGTTCAATACAACAAACAATTCATGTTCAATACAAAAACAATACATGTTCAATCAATACAAGACATACACGAACGTGTACAAGGAAATTACGAGCAAGTGACGTAGTTCCCGCCCAGACGCTGATTGGCTTATACGTTTGCCACTTTGCATATTGACTTTTTGGAAAACGTTTTGGATTCCGTTTTGCCAAATCTTTTGCAAAGCATTCATTTTGTGGATTGAAATGTCATTTGAATATCGCAACACACGGAGCGTGGCGAAGTGGATTGCAATCACGGGGACGCTATAGCTTTTCAATTTGAATAAAGGAACTCAAAGAATTTGACAAAATGTCATTCTGTTTGTATTGTTATAACTTTTGCAAATGTAATTGAGGATTGCATTGTCACTTTGCATATTAAAATACACTTTGAATAACCTATTTACAAATTGCATCATAATATTGCATAATGAATTGTCAATTGCATAATGTAATTGCAAATTGCATTGCCATTTGAATTTTGCTACATACATGCTTCCATATTGTTGGCATGGTTGTTGGGCGCTGGAATTTGACGGCATGTTCTCCTTCGATGGGCCCGAACCTAGTGTCATACAATGTATTTTGTTTCATTGTTGATTTTATGATTTGTAAGATGAGTCAATTCTGAAAGAAGCTCTTGTGTCATTACAATTGCATGCGTGTCTTAAAAATAGAGACACATATTGTAATTTTTAGAGAAAAAATAAATAATTTAGAAAAAAAGCAGTATAAAAAATAAAGTATGAGCTTTTATGTGATTGTGTTTCTAAAATCCAGACACAATTTCTGTTTGAGTGTTAAAGGGGAACTTTTTGGGATTAATTTACCTTAATAGGCTATACAGGTTAAGTCATGAGGTTGAGTCATGTGATGGTTCTATAACCTTTTATGGGTCGATATGTCGCTGTTTCGACTCCCCCTGCGCATCTTGGCGGAAAAAGGGAACATGCAAGTTTCTGCCGGTGACCCGCCGCCCACTCTCGTGGGAGTCTCGGATCTCGCGAAGCACCGAACTGCTTTACGGCACTACAGACCAAACACGGAACCGCTGTTTCCCGAAGCATGCTCTTTTTTGCAAGACAATGATAATAAGGTTTATAATAAAATATTGGTTTGCTTGACTAGAGGTGTAATTGAAGTAACCAAACAATGCATGTTCAATACAAAGGGAAAACTTGGGGTCAATGAAACGAGTGATAAAAGTGCAAATATCTTTCCATAAATAATTTGAATGGGAACAGTTCCAAAATAAATGTGTCACATCTTCAGGGTACATATTACAAAATGAGCAATTGACATCTATATCTAATTTAAATCTTTGCAAAAATTCTTTAGAGGGATAGTAACGGTGTATAATATTCAAAGATACCTTTCATTTTGTTAGTGATCAAAAAGTCAGATGGTAAGTTCCAGATTTTCTTCCAATTAAGGTCAGATACAAAATTATTCCAGTAGGCAAAATATGGGACAGAGACTATATCATTTTGGAACAATGATCGTATTCCACAATTATTGTTACGTGTTCCAGGGGAGAAACAAACCCAACCAACTGCAGACTCGGTAGGGTCAAGAGGTAGCAAGGTTGGCTTAACCCCTGATGTACTTCTTAGAAGCATCACAACTCCTGTAGGGATTGCATCAATGACAATAGCAAATTCCCTTGGAGGAGTTGGAATACCATACTCCATCAAAAATTTCTGATATGACATTAAAAAACCATTACAGTCGAGCAGTTGGCTGACCAGGTGTAAATCATGTGCAAACCAGTTCTCAAAAAATAAAGACTTGTTCTTGTACAATATGTCTCTGTTATTCCATTATATAACATATTTGAGGAGAGAAATTATGTTTATAAATCATAGAGCATGAGAGAAGTACGGAAGAGGATTAGGGCCACACATGTAAAAAAAAATTAAGTTCTGACTTTATTCTCAGAATTCTGAGAAAATCAGAATTCTGACTTTAATCTCAGAATTCTGAGAATAAAATCAGAATTCTGACATTAATCTCAGAATTCTGACATTATTCTCAGAATTCTGATTTTAATCTCAGAATTCTGAGAAAAAAGTCAGAATTCTGACTTTATTCTCAGAACTACGGGTATCTGTAAGGACCAACCTCCGTGGGAGAGACACTTTGCTTTAGGAGGAAACCTATGGAAAGCCTGCTTTGAATTCTGAATACTGGACTTGGTTAGCTTAAATAGGCGATTAAGTGACCTTATAGCCTACTTGTAGTGAAGTATTTTTAACAGTGTGTGGAATACAGCTGATCACTTTCACTGGCTAAGCAAAATGAATCCCGAACAGTTGAACCTCTGAATTGATCCTGAAAGTCCTAGAATAATTCATTTGTATTCCGTTTTAGGCCATCTCACTAAAGGTCACTTAAATGTAGCCTATTTAAGCTCACCAAGTCCAGTATTCAGAATTCAAAGCATTTATTCACAAATCTATTTTTTTGACAAGCGGAGCCGACAGTCCTGTGCAAGTATGCAAATTAGCCATGTGTGCCAAACAGAAGATAGACGCAATGTATAGAACTGATTGTTGTGGATATGTAGGCTGGTTAGTTGTGGTTGTTTGTGGTCTTAGTGAAACAGCTTTGCCTTGGAGTTGGAGAAGTTGGAGTGATTGTGTGAATGTGCGAGAGAGAGAGCACCTGCCGTGGTGATGTTGGGCTTATTGTGGGCTTATATGTGGTATCTGTCTGATCGTATTAGCTGTAGATGGATGGTTAAATAATGTCACAAGATCGATCATACTGCAGGCTCTCATTTGCAAATGCACTGATTGTGTGCCCGTCTCCGATATGCTATATACCTGGCATTTATTCAGTTCATGTTCTTCTGAGTGCGCAAGAACGGTGCCAATTATTGTTGTGTTTGCATTGCACAACTTTGCCCCTCCCTGTTATAAAATAACGTGCATCCCAACAACTTTAGCCAATGCAGGCTCCTATTGCTTTACCAGTGTGTTTAACGTGTGTGTGTGTGTGTGTGTGTGTGTGTGTGTGTGTGTGTGTGTGTGTGTGTGTGTGTGTGTTGTCATGTAGGCTAACCGTATTCCGTAACCGAATTCTTGCCAAACCGCACGGAATCCGTGCGGTTTTGCACTTTTACCGCGCCATTCTAGGGCCGGATTGTGGCCTTCTTGGCATTCCATAGGTTTCCTCCTACTGCATAAAGCAAAGTGTCTCTCCCACGGAGGTTGGTCCTTACAGATACCCGTAGTTCTGACTTTAAAGTCAGAATTCTGACTTTTTTCTCAGAATTCTGAGATTAAAGTCAGAATTCTGAGATTAATGTCAGAATTCTGACTTTAATCTCAGAATTCTGAGAAAAAAGTCAGAATTCTGAGATTAAAATCAGAATTCAGATTTTTTTCTCGGAATTCTGAGATTAATGTCAGAATTCTGACTTTTTATCTCAGAATTCTGAGATTAATGTCAGAATTCTGACATTAATGTCTGAATTCTGACATTAATGTCAGAATTCTGACTTTTTTCTCAGAATTCTGAGAATAAAGTCAGAACTTAATTTTTTTTTACATGTGTGGCCCTAATCCTCTTCCGTAGAGAAGCATCTGCTTGTGAAAGTTGGACAATTTTGTAGGGATTTTCTCAATATTATAATTACAGAATAAAACAAAATGAAGGCCCCCTAATTTGGAGAAGATAAAGTTAGGAATGAAATTCCAAATTGAAAACGGATTCTTTATAAATAGTTGTGTAATTTGTGTAATTTAAGGTTGAAAAATCAAGGAAGTTAAGGCAGGTTCATAATCACAGCATTTTTAATATAGTGGCTTTTATTCCTCCAAATAAAATCAAATAACATTTTGTCAATTTGTTTAGAAGTCTTTTTGTTTACATCCAAGGACAGAGTTGCATAAGATAGCCGGGAGATGCCCTCAGCCTTGGTAAGAAGGATCCTACCTCTGACATATAGGACTCGCTGTAACCATTGATTTAACCTTTTTTTAGCTTTGTCAATAATAGGGTTGAAGTTTAAACCACATCTGGAATCTCTATCTTTGGTAATAACAACTCCTAGATAGGTTATAGAGTCCTTTACAGGAATATTACATATAGATGGTAGATCGCAATTCTTAAGAGCAAGCAATTCAACATTTTTAAGGTTTAAATTTAGCCCGGAAGCAATGGAGAAAGTTTTAATTAAATCAATGGTTAAAGGTATCTGAGAGGCATTGTCACACTAAATTTGTACCGGGGGCGAAATTTGTACCGGGCGCGTCATCATTACGTAATCCATTACAAACCTGCCCTGCAACAGATGATCGCGTCATCCGTTGCCGGGAAGGTTTCAAGAAACATTCGCGCTCATGTTGCCAAAGACGAAATAACATAATACAGTTAACGGATCGCTAGATAATGTAATGTTTTGTTGGGTTCCTTAATAAACACACGATGTATCTTGGAACAGACATCAACATGCAGCGCGCCAATCCAACTGCGCATGCTCCGTGTGACGGTCTAATAACTGATGTTGATATCATTACAGATAACACTTGTTTTTACTTTATATTTGTATTGTATTTAATTGTTTAATCAAATTTAGCAAGTAAACTGAGTGTTTAAAGCAGGTCAAGGACGAAATAGCACAATACAGATAACGGATCGCTAGATAGAAGGTTCGCGAATGTTCACGTCATTCGACACGATCGTCCGTTGCCAGGCAACGGACGATCGTGGACTAAGCTTTAAGTGGACTAAGCTTTATGGATTCAACGAGTAGTTGAGTACAAAGTAGGAAGAGGGAGGGGGAAATTGGACACCCTGGTCTAACACCACGATTTAAAAATAATCTAGGGGAAGTACCAGCATGTCATTTAATTAAACAGTTTCCATTTTTGTACATAGTTTTGATTGCATTGTTAAAGTATGAACCAAATCCAAATTTCTCTAAGGCATGGAAGATAAATTTATGCTCAATTGTATCGAAAGCCTTCTGAAAGAAAATAATACAGCTTTCATCTAAACATAAATCTGAATAGTCAATTAAGTCAAGAACTAGTTTGACATTATTGGAAATGTGCCTGTGTCTCATAAAACCTCATCGATAATATGATCCAAAACAGTTTTAATCCTTTTTGTAAATATCTGTGCAAACACTTTATAATAATTAAGAGGGCAGATTGGACGCCAGTTATCAATAAGGAGTTTATCTTTCCTAGGTTTTGGGATAAGAGTTATGAGGCCGTCCCTCCAGGACCTGCATGCCTCCAGGACACTGAGGCGTGCAAGGAAGATCATGTTGGACCCCTCCCACCCGGACATATACTCTTTGAAACACTCCCCTCCGGTAAGAGGTTGAGGTCTGTCAAGACCAAAACCTCCCGCCACAAAAACAGTTTCTTCCCGTCTGCAACTGGCCTCCTCAACAACGGCCCCGGACCCCCACTGACATGCACACTACCCCCCCTTCCCCATCAACACCCACAGTCTTCTGCCTATGATGTCAACACGTTTTGCACTACTTTCATCATCACACACAATTGTACATATATTCTTATCTTATCTTATCTTCTTATCTTATTACGGTGCATATGTATATGTATATAGAGTATCTCTATTTATTTATTTTTATTTTTTATTTACTCTTATCTTTTTCAGTACTTATTATTCAATACTTGCTTATTGTTTATTGTTTACTGTTTATTGTTTGTTAAGATCGTGCGCAACGAATACGAATACCAAGACAAATTCTTAATATGTGTAAATGTATTTGGCAATAAACCTTTTCGGATTCTGATTCTGATTGAGTTAAAGTGGGTTGGAGGGTTTCATTATCTATATATTCTAAAAAGAGCCCGAGGAGGAAGGGAGCAAGTTGGTCTGAGAATGCTTTGTAAAATTCAGAGGTGATACCGTCCGTTCCAGGGGACTTAATGAGTTTGAGATGTCCAATAGCAAGTTTAACTTCCCCTAGTGTTATAGGTCTGTCACAGAAGACTGATTGGTCGTTATCAATTGTTTTGGTTTCAGTGAGAGAATCTAAGAATTGGAGGGTGGACTCCTCACTGTAATTTGATTGATATAATGTGCTATAGAAATTAGAACAATACAGAGCTATTCTTTTAGGGTCATCTGTAATAACATCATCAATATTCAATTTCTGTCTTGAGTTGTTCTTTGCACAGGATTTTTCCAGTCGAAAGAAGACAGCGCTATTCTGCTCCCCTTCCTCAAGCCATTTTCTTCTACTTCTTACAAAGGCCCCTTCCGCCTTCCCTCTATATAATTCATCCAATTTATTTGCTGAATAATTAAAGACTCAATTTCACTTTCAGTTAAATTTTCTGTTTTTTTTTGTGTAATCTGAGTTATCTCTGATGTTATTTTTTTCCTCCTCAGCTCTTTTAGCTTTAAATATAGAACTTCAGTATTCTCTTAAATATTTTGACACCTCAAATTTAAAAGGTTCCCAACTACTACTAAATATTTTATCAATTAAAGCTTCATGCAAAAAGCGTTCCATTAAAGACTGAACCGTTTTGATCACAACCTCGTGCGTCAGGATCGAGTTATTTAATTTCCAATATGAACCCATTCTCTGCGAAATATTGTTGTTATTGTTCAGTGAAATATTTATTGAGATAGCTTTGTGATCAGTTAGGGGTGTTGTAAGAATATTGACCTTAATGTCATTATTGTCTAAACATTTGGAAATCAGCCAGAAATCTATTCATGATAAACTAGTACAAGCCTTATTACTCAAGTCAACTCATTCCAGGATTCTTTTCTCTCCATATATCTTTCAAGTTGAATTTCAGCATAAAGTGCGTCAAGTTAAAGGCCATAGTATTGTTAGTTCGAGGAGGATATCCATCTAATAAACTTTGACTTTTAGAACATAATAGGGGAAGCAAAAAGACGTTGTTAAGGGACAGAGCTTGTAATTTTGCTTAGCCTCGTAGTCAAGGGTCATCGTTGGTCGCCATCTTTCGCGCCCTGTCCAAGGAAGCATGCTCAACGGCCGCCTTTTTTAGGACGCTACGTCATAGAACTCCGACAAGCACTGTTCCAATGTTGAGGACACTCGAAATTCGTGTCATTTTCACGTCCTTTGTTTTAGAGAATTTTTCAAGGATGCATCGCTGGATCCTAGACGAGCCAAAACTACTCACAATCCTCTGTGTTCACACGCTGCACGGGATATTAAAAATGGCAGAGGGAAAGCAGTGCATGTTCAAATGTAAGTGAAGTTATATTAAAGTTTTCAGAAATATTTTGTGCCGTATTGGTTTTTATAGATTCATCATGTTAATGAAAATAATCAAGCTTAAAGGGTAAATCCGGTGTAAAATGGATTTGGAATATGTTTTGTATGATAACGAGTTGAAACGTTCATTTGAGCACAAAAACTGCATAGGCCTATAGACGCTTTCTTCAGTTGGCTGTTTTTAGCTGATTCTATCAAAACGCTATAAACTTGGAACGAAGGGGGCAGTGGTTATGGTAAAAAACGAAATCGCTATTTAAAACCACTTAAAAGGCTAGAAGTAGCCCGACACTTCTTTGGTAGTATAATAAGGGTCTTAACATATAAAACGAGGCATTGAGAACTTTGTAAGTGTACAGATTTTTTATTAAAAATGACATTTTATACACACAATACCATCAGTAGATCACCCGTCAACGCCATTTTGTTTTCGAGACTCGATAGGTAAATTGACGAACACAGAGATTGTGACAGCCGTCACGTCAGCAACACGTAATCTCTGTGTTCGCCAATCTACTTAGGGAGTCTTAAAAACAAAATGGCGTCGACAGATAGACCTTGGCCGTGTTCCAATACCCGTACTGTCCGTACTGCGTACTCAAAATTTGAGTACACAGTACGTTCCAATTCAGATCCGGCGAAAATAAGTATACTTCAAGGACCCGGATGCCGTACCCAAAATGGGCTAATCGTGAAGTGTGGATCGAAGGACACTCTCCGTACTCAACGGCAGCCATCTTAGCTACGTAGCAGAAGAGGCGGGGCCAGGCTGAGCCAAAGTCGGCGCATTTCCACATAGCCTGCATTAATAGAGTCATTTTGTAGTTTTTATAGCTTTTTATAGCTGCTAGGCGTAAAGAGTTCACCGTTCAAAGGGGGATGTTTATTGCGGGGGAGGAGCCACGGCGGCAGTCGTGATCGTCATTTCCGGTAAGTGCACCACAGAGTACTCGATTTGGAACAGCACTCACATCTGAAAAATTAGCGTACTCAAGTGAGTACGGATAGTGTTTAAGCGGGCTGTGGACGGGTCCCTCAAATCATGGGACCCAGAAGTAGATATCTCTGTTCACTCCAATACAAGTGGGGTACAGGAATGTGTCTCCGCAAAAAATGTCTGGATATCAATCAAAGGCTCATAATTACCTTCATGCCATGCCCTAAACAAATGTAAGTTTTTTTCTTTTCAAAACGCCACCTCAAGCGTTTTATTACCCGTTATCTCTAATTATTTTTTGCTGGAGAAGAGGGATGTGCACCTGAAAGGAGTCGTAGTGAAACAAATGGCATCTGAGAGGGCCTAGTTCAGTGCTCCGTTAACGTGTCAGATTTTTAGACCGGTTCAGCTGCTGCTCAATAACTCTCATGGTCCTCTGCTTGCGATCATGTCATGGTCTGTCGGTTTCCTTGTCTTGTTTTGGTGTGTTACCTGTTTTACTTTGGTATCGGTCTTGTTTCTCCACATCTCAGGTTTCCCTCCTGTGTGATTACTGCTCCCTCCCCTAATGTGTTTCAGCTGTTACTCGTTGTGTGCCCTGTGTGTGTTTGGTATTTAAGCCCTTGTCTTTCCTTTGCTCCTTGTCGGATCATTTTAGTTTGTGGTGAGTTGTATCCTGTGTGTTCCCGGTGTTCCCGGTGTTCCCTGTGTTCCCTGTGTTCCCTGTGTTCCTTGCCTTTTGAGTTAATAAATTATCCTTTTACCCGAACTGTCCTGCCTGCCTGCCAACCGCTAACCGTGACAGATCATTGTGATTCACCATATATTGATCCATTTATTCAAAAGATCCAAAGACAAAGAACGGGTGCATTACGGTATCATTTTATATCATTGTTAATAGTCTGACATTTCAGCGTTGGTTTTTAATTTTTCATTAGCTTGTGTAGCTACCTATGTATGACAGTTAACAATGTTGGTGTATTACAATTATGTATGTGTGTAGGCCACTCCAACTTCGTTGCTGGTTGAACCATTTAATAAATGTAACCATTTATTTGTACATAAGTTATTGATTGCATTTTTCTTAAATAGTTAGTTGGAAGGAATCTGTTTCTTAAGCAGTGTGACACTTGGAGTTTGCATGACGGAGCACAAGTTGGCATAAAGCACTCAAAACTGCAAAAACACATTGTTCAATTGTAGACTTGGAGCTTGCATAACGGAGCACAAGGCATAGTTTAATAGTGCATTTCTTTTTGAACAGCACATCCGATCCATGACCTCTGTAATTTTTGTACATTTAAATGTATGCCCATCACTAACTGAGTTTAGCTTTATCTATTATTACTTTTATTTTCTTCCCTTTTCTTAATGTTATGTGTATTTCGTTTTTAAGATAAAAACAAGAGAAACCTAAACATATCTCATGGTCTCGTATTTATGTAAATGTTTCATGTATTTATGTTTTTTACATGTTGTGACTGAGTTTGTAATGTTAGTCTTTGTTCTATGTTCCCACTCTTGGCCTGCACCTTGATGTGGTGAGTGGGCATTAAACTAAGACTTAGTTTTATTTTATTTTTTTGTTATTGATTGTCACAGTCTAGCTTATGAATGATACAAGGCCTTAACTAAACCCCTTCTCTTCTGTTTGCAGAAACTGGAAACTTCAGAGTATAATTGATCTTAAGTTAGAAAATCTTTGTTTCCTCATCAGATCCCAGTCCATCATGCTCCCCTACTTGTCTGCCGTGCCACCATCATGCCTCATGCATCACTTCTCAGCACCCTGCCCAGCTGCATCTTATTCCGTTACTCCAGCTCTTTCCCATAACTGACAAACACGCCTCACCCAAGTGTTTTTAATATTTTATTAATTATGCATGTAAGGTGTGCTTAAGTGGGCTGAAAGGTGCCCATCAATAAAATGCTTATTAATATAACATTATTGCTCCATCAAAAGCAAAGTACACCTGCCATTTACAGTTATAATTTATACTATCCTAGACATCTTCAATCTTATTTACATAGGCCTACAGTAGGCCTGATTTCCTCTGAATGTTTAAATAAAAAAAATCCCTGTCCATGTCAGATCCCTGTCCATCATACTCCTGTTGTCTTCCTTCACACCTGACTGCCTCCTCCATCGATTGCGGCCACAGCCCTCTCCCCGTACAAGATTTAATGTTAAATACATTTCAGGATCCAGTTCGAGATTCAGTTTCAGTATTACTTGTTTTTGAAACCTGACATGGGGCTGACACCGCCACCATCATATCTGTCTTATTTATTGCACCCACACATAATGGGTCCATGATACCATGTGGGGTCATTTCAGACTCCTTTGCTTCCTAACACCTTGTGAGTTCCCTGGGTACACCAGCTGATGGGTCTCTGTATATATTGGGCATTTGATTGTCGTTTCAGAAACCGAAATACATTAAAGAACGAGTGGTAATTATTTCTGTTTTAACATTCAAAAAGGTATATAAAAGGTACTTTTCTTATAAAGTCAAGTGGCAAACTAATCTAAAATAATAATTGCTAAACATAAAGAGAATCATCGGGGGGTTACTTCCATGGTCGGTAAATAATGCAACTGCTATCGCTCAGACCTCTCGCTTATGATGCTACAATGCTAACAATGCTAAAAAACAAGAATATTTCTGCATCCGGTACGTCATGAAGTAGGGCGTAGCCATGCTTCCCATGATGCGGAAGCATATCTCTCCTTGATGTTGCCCATGGACCTATTATAGAATGGACACCGGATTCCAAAATGGCGCCTATTCATTCCAATTCAGATCCGGCGAAAATAAGTATACTTCAAGGACCCGGATGTCGTACTCAAAAAGGGCTAATCGTGAAGTGTGGATCGAACCAAGTAGGTCTATCTGCAGCCGGAGCCACTTGCCAAACACGCCCATTGCTCTGCCAGATACGCCCATTACTTTGCCAAACACGCCCATTGCCCTGCCAGAAACGCCCGTTGCTCTGCCAAACAGTTCAAGTCTATTTTCGGAAATGTAGGGGGATATATGAGTGGCCCCACGTCGAATGGCATGACCCAAGATACGTCAGACAGAGAAAGTGCTCAAATCCGAGCAAAATATGTTTGACAGTGGAAGGATTTAGCCACTTGCCAAACACGCCCATTGCTCTGCCAGACACGCCCATTTCTCTGCCAAACACGCCCATTGCCAAACACGCCCATTGCTCGTTCTATGGTGGCCATTAAGGATGAGTCGGTCGCGAGTCTCGCGACCGATTCGTTCACAACGAAACGAACCCCGAAGGTGAATGACAAGAACTGGTTACCCAAAACAAGAGAACTGGTTCTTTGATTCTTTTTTTTTTAACATAAAACAAAAATATGGTCACGTAAATAAAATATACAAACGAACAGAGCTTTGTCTCCACGCGACCTTATATTGATTGAGTCTACAACGTTCTCAAAGATTCAGCCAATGAAAGGTAGCAATGGTGTTGCTATGGCACCTGGGTAAACAAATGACAAGGTGGTACCGTCCGCCACACACGTTAACTAATGATCGCTGAAGGCTTCAATATCATGCAAGCACTTCATACGTTTTCTTTTTATTTTGTTCTGCAACACAATTGCATGCTTTAATAAAGTATTGTTTTACCTACCATTACGAGTCTTGTTTGGTCTAATATTAATAAGCAGTGCTTAGAGCTACTTGGAAGACGTCATTTAATTCTTACTGCACCGCTTTATGTATTGAGGATATTTATGAAAAAAAAGGCAAGTATGTGCTTTATATATGCTTAATATTTACACTTAAACTGGGTAATTTCGCCAGAACATTAGAAAGTCAAAGTAGTAGGCTACATGCATGCATGTTAAACATTTATTAAATCATTTCATTGACCAACAATATCCCGTCACACTTGGTATGGGCCGAGTTGTTCGGCGCCAAACTTAAAGGAGAAAGAGGGGGGGGGGGGTCTTGAAGTCTATAACCCAAGCAACCATGTAAATCCTTCCACTGTCAAACATATTTTGCTCGAATTTGCGCGCTTTCTCTGTCTTACGTATCTTGGGTCATGCCATTCGACGTGGGGCCACTCATATATCCCCCTACATTTCCGAAAATAGACTTGACCTGTTTGGCAGAGCAACGGGCGTTTCTGGCAGGGCAATGGGCGTGTTTGGCAAAGTAATGGGCATGTCTGGCAGAGCAATGGGCGTGTTTGGCAAGTGGCTCCGGCTGCAGATAGACCCATATGCCGCGTTTCCACTGCAGGGTGCGGAACGGATCGGATCGCAAAGGTGCGGTAGGGAGGGGGCGGTATAGCCCAGCTCAGTTCAGAGGTCGCGTTTACACTGCCGACAGTACCCTTTGTGGTAGACCGGATGTCGATCGCCGCGGCAGCTACGTAAACATCGTAAACAACGTCTTCCTCCCCAAGAATGCAGACGAACGTCTCCACCTCCTTGTTCGCCCAAGCAAGCGTTTTACGCGACATCTTAATTGTAAAGAATAATACCTCGAGGCTACTGTTTGTTTGTTTTTATCCCCGCGTCACCCAGAAGTGATGATTCTGTCGACCAATCAACGGAGGGGGTGTGTAGCTAGAATTTCCCGGGACCCTTTCAGGCGTCTCGTCTCGTTTTCGGTACCCCAACGGAGGAGTCCCGAGAACGAGGCCGGAACGGGTACGGCAAAGTCCGGGTCACGCCCACTTTTGGCGGTGGAAACGCGACCCGATCCGCACCTTTGCGATCCGATCCGTTCCGCACCCTGCAGTGGAAACGCGCCATATACCCATAGATATAGTATATCTATGGATAGACCTACTTGTGCTCGTGAACTCGTGAAACGTCATCAGTCGTTGCCCGAGCACTGTTCCAATTCGAAGTACGCATCAAGCGAGTACTGTCGCAGAACCGAAGAAGTGTTCTTGATGCGTGCTCGATCTCGCCGTTTCACCGAGCATGCATCGGAGGTGGCTTGTGTGTACTTGCAACCGCTATAAATCCCAGGATGCAGTACGATGGCGGACAATATGGAGAAGACGCACAACTGTAAGCTATTAATTGTAAGCTATTATATTATTATATTGTTTCACGAATATAATAATATATAATATAACAATAATAATAATATAAGATAATATATAAATATATATATATATAAAGTCGTGTGTGTATAGCTTATACACATGACAGGACACGCATATCTTTTTTATTTTTATTCATTCAGAATATTTACATACTATTTGAAAATGAAAGAGGCTGGGATTTTGTTTTATATCATTTGTTTATATTGTTCAGTAGTGTATGCCTAAATGAGGCCGTAGCACAGTTAACGGACGAGCAGAGGTGGTGACGTCATCAAGTCCGCTGCTGTTCTGGTACGTACTCGCGTGCTCGCAAGTCTGTGCTTGAAGTACGGACTTGCCAAGTACGTACTTGCAAGTCATCGAGTCCGTAGTACGCGTGCTAGGAATTGAGAAATAGCCTGCATTAATAGAGTAATTTTTAGTCATTTATAGCTTTTTATAGCTGCTAGGAATAAAGAGTTCACCGTTCAAAGCGGGATGCTTATTGCAGGGGAGGAGCCGCGGCGGCAGTCGTGACCGTGATTTCCGGTTAGTGCACCACGGAGTACTCGATTTGGAACAGCACTCACATCTGAAAAATTACTCAGTGAGTACGGATAGTACTTCTGTGAGTATACCTTTAAGTATACTCACGGGAGTACGGGTATTGGAACACGGCACTTCACAAGTCCAACTATGCCTGTTTTCGTCCACGCATTGCAGGTGTGCCAGCAGTAGTTAGCCCTACAAACCTTTCCCAGGGTAAATTAGTTTTAATTATGGACCATTCACCGCATCAAAAATGTCCCCATCGTCATCCAATGCATGGCTGCTTTATCCAAGAGCTCCTCATTGACAGTGAAGTCTGCCCTCACACCTCTTATAAAAAAAGATAGCTGTGCAGCCTGTGCTGTATCTGTCTGTGCTTTCATCAACAGCTCATTAAAATACCCAGGTAACTGCGTGTCTCTTCGGCACGCTGTATGGTCAGATTCATTGCTAGTTCCTTTACTCGGTCTGCGATAGTTTTTCTTGACAATTTTGGAAAGTCTGGTTGGGGCCTGCTCACATACCTTTAGCATGCACTGCTTCAAATATGCAACTTCTGAAGAACACTCTGGCAATTTCTTCAGCAAAAAAAGATCCAGTTTTTCACTGCTGCATCATTTTGGACTGTAGCATTTGTAAACATATTCTGCTGAGATTGCAGACTGCCTTTTAGTTCTTGGACAATTTTTTACTTTTCTTGGAGGCTAAATTAAGCATATTTGGCTCTATGTTTGCCTTCAAAATAGCAACGTAAATTTTTATCTTGGACATTTTGGGATTATTCGTAAATCTTTTCAACTCTATCACAAGAACTTGTTAAGAAAGTGTTATAGAAAAACGCAGATTTCTGAAACACTGCAATCTAGCAGCCTGATGCCATAATTTCGCAGGTCATATTGTTGGAGTATTAAATAGGGGGTGTCTTTTTACAGCTGTCTTATACTTAATACATTTCTGAAAGTATTTAACATCAAAAAAAATAGTGAACAAAACTACTGAGCAACCCTGGGGTCACATGGTAAAGAAATTGCATGTGTGCAATTGTGTGAAAATCTGCACACGGAATCGTGAACCGCGATACCCAGTGAGCATTGTGAAGGTGAACGCCTATTTGATTCAGACTAGCGTCCATACAGTATGAATGACTGAATGTAGGGTTTATCATCTATACAGCATGAACAACTGGATATAGGGTTTATCATCTGTACAATATGAATGACTAAATGTAGGGTTCATCACCTATACAGTATGAAAGACTGAATATAGTTTTTATCATCTATTCAGTATGAATGACTGAATATAGGGTTTATCATCTATACAGTATGAATGACTGAATGTAGGGGTTATCATCTATACAGTATGGATGACTGAATGTAGGGTTTATCTTTTCACATGATGATATTTGAATGTTTGTTAAAGATAAAATAATCTCTGAGTGAAACACCATGTTAGCCTCCTCTTGAATACACCTTCTACTCATGCATGAGGCCTGTATAGGAACGGCCGTCACAATGCTCATGGGGAATCGCAGCTGTGTAGAACGAACCAAAACCATGCGCACAGATTAACACATCAAGGTATTTTTTCTACTATCTGACCCCAGGGGGACTCCGTACAAAACAAAACGATTAGATTACATAATTAAAATAACTATTTAGTAGAGCTGTCAAGCGATTAAAATATTTAATCGTGATTAATCGCATTAATGTCATAGTTAACTCACTCATTAATCGCAAATTATTTTTCTATGCTAAATATCCCTTGATTTTTTTGTCCCATAATTCTTCTCATTTTAATTCTCTTATCAACATGGTGAATATCATCGGCTTGCCTTGTGCAAATGATTTTTTATTGATAACAACATTGGCATATACTGATCAAAACAGGACGATACAAAAAAAGAGCCTATAGCGCAATTAAACGACTGCTTTGAAGAAATGTCATTTGAACATAGCAGTCAGGCTACTGCTTCTTTGTTTTGAGGCAAAACATTTATTTATTTATTTTTTATATAAAATAATTGCGTTAATCGCGCGATAATTTTTTAACGCCGTTAAATTTGGTTTGCGTTAACGCCGTTAATAACGCGTTTAACTGACAGCTCTACTATTTAGTAATATTATATAGAATATCACAGTGTCATTTTAGTTTTTAGGAGTACATATACGTTAGAGCTGTCAGTTAAACGCGTTATTAACGGCGTTAACGCAAACCAATTTTAACGGTGTCAATTTTTTTAACGCGCGATTAACGCAAATCTTTTATTCAAAATATATATATATTATTTTTTTCTTTGGCTCAAAACAAAGAAGCAGTAGCCTGACTGCTATGTTCAAATTACATTTGCTCAAAGCAGTCGTTTAATTGCACTATAGGCTCTTTTTTTGTATCGTCCTGTTTTGATCAGTATATGCCAATGTTGTTATCAATAAAAAATCATTTGCACAAGGCAAGCCGATGCACTTCACCATGTTGATAAGAGAATTAAAATGAGAAGAATTAATGGGACAAAGAAATCAAGGGATATTTAGCATAGAAAAAGAATTTGCGATAATCGCGATTAATCGTGAGTTAACTATGAACATTAATGCGATTAATCACGATTAAATATTTCAATCGCTTGACAGCTCTAGTATATATATTTTTTGTGACTGTGTCCATACAACACATACGGACACAGCCACACACATTACTATATCGATGATCATCTATTAAAGAAAAAGTGTTAACATCACTGTTTTTTGTCCTTGAATTAATACAGAACAAAGGACTTGGTAGAAGTTGATGTATGTTTTGATAGGTGTATAAACCCATGGAAAAATAATGGTTGTGTTTAGCTTACCTTAGAAAGAGCCCTTTATATCTATATGGGGAACAGGTCCTCTGCCACGGAGCCCGCCATGTCGCACCGCCGTGGTTCTACAGTAGCCCAAACAACAGACAAAACCTTAACCTAAACCATTTTAAGGTTTAAAAATAAATGTTGGGGTAGGAGTTGTAGGAAGTCAAGTCAAGTCAACTTTATTTATGTACCACATTTAATACACAAGGCACATCAATGTGCTTCAAATAAAAATAATAAAATAAAACAAATCAAAAGATCCATAAAAGACACTTAACAACTTAATTTAGAAAATCAATAAATGACACATGAAAATAGGTATGATTGAATAGGATGCATGAAAAATTGAATAAAAGAGTATGTTTCAATTGGATTATTATTATTTGACAGAAGGCAAAGGTGAATATAAGCATTTTTAACCTTGATTTAAATGTAGTCATGGTTAGAGCAATTCCCAGATCCTCAGCAAGTTTATTCAAGCTATGTGTTCCATAGTATCTGAATGCTGCTCTTCTCTTGTTTTTATTTACTCTGGGAACAATTAGCCGACCGGTCCGAGTTGATCTTACAGGTCTAGAAACTCTAAAGGGCTCATATAGTGGAAGCCTTTCTGGGATATTCTTTGGCCCTAAAGCGTTTAGTGATTTATAGGTGAGCAGCAGTAGTTTGAAATCTATACTTACATACTGGGAGCCAATTCAGGGATTTAAGAATATGGTGGAATGTGTTGAAATCCTTTGGTCTTTGTTAGTACTATAGCTTCTGCATTCTGAATAAACTGTAGCTGCCTAAAAGCTTTTTTGGATAGAGACCATAACAATTACATTACCTCGTCGTCTCGTTTGGATTATCAGGTGATAGGCCGATTTTATCATTGACTTGGCTCTTGAAATTTAGATCAGAATTCATAATAACATCAATATTTCTCACAGTTTTTTTGTTTTTCAAGGAGAAGGAATTATGGTGTCGTCTAAATTTCTGTCTCTTATTCTTGGCACTGAGAACAAAAGGGGTTTAATTACTGCATATTTCAGTAATGAATGAAATAATCAGAGGAATATCAACACATGTTGTCATGTTTTTACACAAATAATGTTTGACGTGATCTGAAATATATCTTATATTCATGCAATAGATCTGTGCAGGACCAGTAATATTTGAAAACTGCCCCTTGACAAATAATGTTAACTTTATAATGGTAGTTCACTCTTGCCTATTTATTGCAAGAGACAGTTTACTAAATAAATGATTGGCACATGGACTACTTATAAGGTGAGAGAATAGTTGTCAAATGTTTGGATGGACTAAGGAATAAGGAATAGTTCACTCAAAATGCATAAATATGTAGTTGTCTCACCCTATAGTCTGTGGGCCAGTACTGATTGCAAAATAGGCACCTCTTCTGTGGCTCATGTTCATTTCATAATGATCCTTACTCCCTGAAGTCAAGCAGCAGAAGTTAGTGACAATGTGCATATACTAGTGGCCCGTTTTGGGTGAACTAAATATGCAAGAGTAGTGGTTAAGTGGTCCGTAGGGGGACGGACCACTTAACTGGTCCGACTATAAAGACAGAGGGACGGACCACTTAACAACTGGTCGGACTACAAAGACAGAGGGACCCTCTACCTCCTTTGGCTCAGAAGGTAGAGCGGGTTTGCTGGTAACCGGAAGGTTGCTAGTTTGATCCCCGGCTTCTCCTAGCATGTCGAGGTGTCCCTGAGCAAGGCACCTCACCCTAACTGCTGCCGACGAACTGGCTGTCGCCTTGTACGGTTGACATCGCCATTGTTGTGTGAATGTGTGCATGAATGGGTGAATGTTAGGCAATACTTTAAAGCGCTTTGAGTGGCCAATATTTAGGAAAGCACAATATAAATGCAGTCCATTTACCATTCCATTTTAAATCGTCCCGACTACAAAGACCATGTACCACTGAGCTGAACTGTTCGAGACAGGTGAGCAAACTTTGCGACCCAGTTCCCCATCCTCAGAATCGATCCAGGGGAGGCCTCCTGTTTTCTGGCCTACATCTCTCAACACAGCGAGAGGGGAGCTTCCTACCCTGTGATGGAGTATCAATCATTGTTGAAGAGCTTGGGGCACATTGTTATCTCTTCAGGCATCCAGCTATCATCTGACCTGCCAGGGGCTGCCTCGGTGGTGGCTGTCTGCCCAGATGGCTGAAGAACCGATGCTATTTTTCTTTATCCGGCTTTGTTTGATTCTTCTTCTTGAACAAATTTCAAATGTTCAAAGCATATTTCTGTTGTCAGAACAGCAGTGCCCATGGAAAGTTTAGCATTCTACAGAAAAAACAAAACACAATTTAGTCTAAATAGACTGAAAGATTGACAGAAATCTGCACTTCGGGCTTGCCTCGGATTGGGAAAGGTTTTTGGATGGATGTTCTGCAGAACACAGGCTGGAAACATAACGAAAAATAAATAAATTATCCAGGTAGTTAGTTTGGGAGGAAGGGAGCACTCTCAGCCAAATCTGCCTCATTTGCTTTAAAAAAAAAAGTACTTCCCAAGCTGCGTTAGGTTTAAGAACGCAGCCCGTAAGCACAGGTATTACTACGGAAGAGGATTAGGGCCACACATGTAAAAAAAAATTAAGTTTTGACTTTATTCTCAGAATTCTGAGAACAAAGTCAGAATTCTGACTTTAATCTCAGAATTCTGAGAATAAAGTCAGAATTCTGACATTAATCTCAGAATGGCGCGGTAAAAGTGTAAAACCGCACAGAATCCATACGGATTCCGTACGGATTCCGTACGGTTTGGCAAGAATTCCGTACGGAATCCGTACAGAATCCGTACGGATTCCGTACGGTTTTGAATGACTAATAGCCGCGGCTATTAGTCATTCACTCCGGCTATTAGTCATTCACTCCGGCTATTAGTTATTCACTCCGGCTATTAGGTATGCAGAACGAGCCCCTCCCTCTTCTTTGCTTGACCACTAAGTTTGAAGGCTGTCTAACCAATCAGAGCTGCAGTGCCTCCATGTTTCGCTGTAACATAAAGTGTTGTCTTTACTAGTTTCACTACAATGTAATGACCACCATTAGCTAGTGGAAAATACATTTGTAGATACAGAAGATAGACGCAATGAACTGATTGTTGTGCATTGTTGTGGATATGTAGGCTGGTTAGTTGTGGTTGTTTGTGGTCTTAGTGAAACAGTCTTGCCTTGGAGTTGGAGAAGTTGGAGTGATTGTGTGAATGTCCGAGAGAGAGCGCACCTGCCGTGGTGATGTTGGGCTTGTTGTGGGCTTATATGTGATCAATGATGTATCTGTCTGATCGTATTAGCTGTAGATGGATGGTTAAATAATGTCACAAGATCGGTCATACTGCAGGCTCTCATTTGCAAATGCACTGATTGTGTGCCCGTCTCCGATATGCTATATACCTGGCATTTATTCAGTTCATGTTCTTCTGAGTGCGCAAGAACGGTGCCAATTATTGTCGTGTTTGCATTGTAATGCACAACTTTGCCCCTCCTTGTTATAAAATAACGTGCATCGCAACAACTTTAGCCAATGCAGGCTCCTATTGCTTTACCAGTGTGTTTAAAGTGTGTGCGTGTGTGCGTGTGTGTGTGTGTGTTTGTGTGTGTGTGTGTGTGTGTGTGTGTGTGTGTGTGTGTGTGTGTGTGTTGTCATGTAGGCTATAGATATAGATTGATTGTCTTGGCTTGCTTGCATCCATGAAATATTGTAACCTCAAGTAGAAACACTTCCTTCAACAACTTGCTCTACACACACACACACACACACGACTCTCTCCGACCACATGTCCAAGATCGGTCATACTGCATGCTCTCATTTGAAAATGCACTGATTGTGTGCCCGTCTCCGATATGCTATATACCTGGCATTTATTCAGTTCATGTTCATGTTCTGTAATGTTATGGCCTAGCTGGCTGCTGCATATCGAGAACAATCTGGGGATGAGGACATCCCCGAATATTGTCGGGTATTTCGCACACTGCCATCTCAATATCTAGCCTAACATATACAAATATATCACTGTACTAGACACAAATGTATTTTCCACTAGCTAATGGTGGTCATTACATTGTAGTGAAACTAGTAAAGACAACACAGCTTTATGTTACAGCGAAACATGGAGGCACTGCAGCTCTGATTGGTTAGACAGCCTTCAAACTTAGTGGTCAAGCAAAGAAGAGGGAGGGGCTCGTTCTGCATACCTAATAGCCGGAGTGAATAACTAATAGCCGGAGTGAATGACTAATAGCCGGAGTGAATGACTAATAGCCGGAGTGAATGACTAATAGCCGCGGCTATTAGTCATTCAAAACCGTACGGAATCCGTACGGAAACCGTACGGATTCCGTGCAGTTTTGCACTTCTACCGTGCCATTCTAGGGCCGGATTGTGGCCTTCTTGGCTTTCCATACACCAAGTCCAGTATTCAGAATTCAAAGCATTTATTCACAAATACGTTCTATTTTTTTGACAAGCGGAGCCGACAGTCCTGTGCAAGTATGCAAATTAGCCATGTGCGCCAAACAGAAGATAGACGCAATGTATAGAACTGATTGTTGTGCATTGTTGTGGATATGTAGGATATGTAGGCTGGTAAGTTGTGGTTGTTTGTGGTCTTAGTGAAACAGCTTTGCCTTGGAGTTGGAGAAGTTGGAGTGATTGTGTGAATTTGCGAGAGAGAGCGCACCTGCCGTGGTGATGTTGGGCTTGTTGTGGGCTTATATGTGTTCAATGAGGTATCTGTCTGATCGTATTAGCTGTAGATGGATGGTTAAATAATGTCACAAGAACGGTCATACTGCAGGCTCTCATTTGCAAATGCACTGATTGTGTGCCCGTCTCCGATATGCTATATACCTGGCATTTATTCAGTTCATGTTCTTCTGAGTGCGCAATAACGGTGCCAATTATTGTCGTGTTTGCATTGTAATGCACAACTTTGCCCCTCCCTGTTATAAAATAACGTGCATCCCAACAACTTTAGCCAATGCAGGCTCCTATTGCTTTACCAGTGTGTTTAACGTGTGTGCGTGTGTGTGTGTGTGTTGTCATGTAGGCTATAGATATAGATTGATTGTCTTGGCTTGCTTGCATCCATGAAATATTGTAATGTTATGGCCTAGCGGAGGATGGACACAATCGGAAGACAAGCTACCTGTGCACGCCACTGCGTATGACGGATGTATTTTCTGCTCTAACGGAGCCGTCTTGGAAATAAAACAAACCAAACATTGTCATTGTTATGGCATTGGTTAATGAACATCGACCAAACACAATGGAGTCTGCGAGTATGCCTCCACTCACTACGGCGGACCATGAGCTGTCCTGCCTGAAGTCAGAGCTTCGCTCCATTGCGACCCTCCTGGATGATGTCCTCCAGCGCCAATCCTCGCTTCTCGCCCGGGTGGAAGCGCTGCAGCAGGATGGTCCAAGCTCGGCCAACGCTGACCACCGCACATCGGATGCTCCCTTTTCCTCCTGGACGACTGCTGTTAAGAAGGGGAGACGGGTCTCTCTCCCCTTCTTTTCCCCTGACTTGGATGAATACGACGATGATTTCATCCCGTTGTCAAACTTCTTCACCCCACTGGAGAAGTTAGCTGGGCTACCGGCTACATCCTCACTCACCGCTCAGGAGCAACCGATCCTGCCAATCTCCCGACGCAGAAAGCGTCGCACCCCTCCATCTAGTCCACTAATGTCCCAGGATAAACGTCCAAGGTGTTCATTCCCTTCATCTGTATCCCTTTCAGAAGACTGGCCTCCTCTACCTGCCCCGCAGCAATCGTTCCCACTGCCTGGAGTGGGTCCGTTCGCCCCGACGCGCAATGATGACGTCATCTGTGTAGGGGGCGCTAATCCCTCTTCTACTGATCCTGAAAACCCTGGCAACTCCCATCTCTCCCTGTCTCCTAAATTGTCAGTCTATGACAATGGCTGCAAGAATCAACCTCCTGAAATTCTTATACTTGGTGACTCTATCATCAGAAATGTGCATCTCCCAGGCTCCATTACTTACTGTCTCTCTGGTGGGATTACTACTGACTTTATAGAACGGATACCTGTCCTTATTGATCTCCACCCATCTGTTCACACTGTTCTATTGCACACTTGCACAAATGACGTCATGTCCAGACGCTCCTGCAAACTATACCTTGATCTTGAGTCACTGATTTACACTGTTGAAAGCCTCGGGAAGAGGTGTGTTCTCTCTGGCCCTATTCCCACCCTGCTCAAAAGCTCAGAGCGTTTTAGCCGACTTTTCAGTCTGCACACGTGGATGCAGAACTTCACCACTGCAACAGGCCTGGGTTTTATCAGCAATTTTGACTATTTCTGGACTGAGCGTGATCTCTTCAAATTTGATTGCTTACACTTGAATAGGAAAGGGTCTGAAAGATTAACAAGCAATTTTATTAACTTCATTGCTTTCAGCCTGAAATGATGCTTTTCCCAGCAAGACTCGGCCCTGCACACGTTGTCTTCCTGTCACAACACTGTCTCTGACAGTGCGGGTCCTGCTGTCATCTTTAATGTTTGCACTTCTGGCCCCTTTACTCCACCTAGTTCTTTTGCAGCAGCAAAACCTGCAGCAAATCCTCATACCTCTTTTCCAATGTCAATTCCAACTTCTATCTGCACTCGTATCCCTATTAGAGTTACTGACAGGCGTTGCATCCTGTCGAAACGCTCTCACTGTCCTCATAGCAACAATCTTGATCCCAATAAAGTTAATCGTTCCAGCACTCATGGGAGGGTCACATCTAACCTGATTAGTATAAAATCAGTTCCTGTCCCTCCAGCTCTTCCACCTGCCGACCTCAGCTGTGCTTTACTTAACATTAGGTCACTCTCCAGCAAGACATCCTATATTAATGATTTTATTACTCACTATGGGCTGCATTTATTTTTCCTCACTGAATGTTGGCTTTCCTCCACTGCCAGTGCTGTTCTTATTGAGGCGTCTCCCCCTGACTATAGCTTCTTATTCTCCGCTAGGAAAGACAGAACGGGTGGGGGACTTGAAGTTATCTTCTCTAATCAACTTCCCTGTACAGTATGTTCACTCAGTGACTTCACATCTTTTGAGTACCTGGCCATCCTTATTGGAAACCGCCAACATATCCTGGCATTACTCATTTATAGACCACCCAGGTTTAATCCCATTTTTTTAACTGAGTTCTCTGAATTTCTATCTACCGCCTTGATTAAGTACGACAAAATAGTTCTGCTCGGTGACCTGAACTTTCACATTAATGATGTTTTGGATTCCAAAGCTGCCGAATTTCTGGACCTTCTTTTTAGTCTCAACTTCATCCAACATGTCACTGGCCCCACTCATAATCTCGGTAATACTTTGGATCTAGTCTGTACAAAGGATATTACTACTGACCTCCCTTCTATTCTTCAGGTCCCGGTCTCGGATCACTCTTGTATCTTTTTTAACCTTCTCACGCATGCACAGACAAATCGCTCTGAATCTAACCCTCATTTTTTTCGTGTCATTAACAACCATGTTAAGTCCCTTCTAGCTGATCATTTGCCCGATAAACTTGAGTCAGTTTCCAACACGTCTATGTCTGTCAACAACCTTACAGATGGCCTAAACAGTGCACTGTCAGAATCGCTTGATTTCTTTGCTCCTCTTAGAACCAGTAGAGGCACTCGAACTAAATCTGTACCTTGGGTCTCCGACCTCACTCGCTCTTTAAAACGGGCTTGTCGTAAACTTGAAGACCGATGGCGCACCTGTAAATCAGAGTCCTCACGCC
Source organism: Gadus chalcogrammus (assembly GCF_026213295.1). NCBI lineage: Eukaryota > Metazoa > Chordata > Actinopteri > Gadiformes > Gadidae > Gadus > Gadus chalcogrammus. Next base: position 28,442,421 of record NC_079426.1, read on the forward strand.
TCGCCTGGACTCTTAGCTTTAAACATTATAAACATGCACTTTCTGCTGCCAGATCTTCTTATTTCTCCAATTTGATAAATACCAATAAGAACAATCATCGGGTCCTGTTTAATACTGTGGCCAGGCTTACACACTCTTCACCGGTTCTGAGCTCTTCTTTCACAGCTAATGATTTTCTAGAGTTTTTCACCGATAAAAATCTACCAAATAAGGAACAAAATCATTAGCCAGCAGCCCTCTAGTACCATGTCCAGCCAGTGCTCTGTGTCCTGGTCCACGAGTTCACTCTCTCAGTTCAAACCTATTTCTGCTGAGGCCCTGGCCTCAATGGTTGCCGCCTCAAAGCCAACAACATGTTCACTAGATCCCATCCCTTCTGACCTCCTTAAGGAACTCTTTCCTATTCTGAGTGCCCCTATACGTGCCATCTTTAACACTTCCCTCTCTGAGGGGTGTGTCCCCTTAACCTATAAATCTGCTATCATTAAACCACTCCTCAAGAAACCCAATAGCGATCCACTGGTTCTTGCAAATTATCGACCTGTTTCCACTCTGCCTTTCTTATCTAAAATACTTGAGAGAATTGTTGCTGATCAACTGACTCTCCACCTTTCTGCCAATAATCTCTTTGACAATTTTCAGGTTTCCGCTCCTGCCACTCTACTGAGACTGCCCTAACTAGAGTAGTTAACGACCTACTTGTCACTGCTGACTCTGGATCAGCCTCCTTACTTTTAATTTTTTACTTAAGTTCGGCCTTCGATACAGTAGATCATTGTGTGCTTCTACACCAACTGGAGCATTACGTTGGTATCCACGGGCTGGCGCTCTCCTGGTTCCAGTCCTACTTATCTAGTAGAACCCAATGTGTCAGTTTCAATAACTCTTTGTCAGAATGCTCTACGGTTACCACTGGTGTGCCCCAGGGGTCTGTCCTGGGGCCCCTGCTGTTTTGTATCTACATGCTCCCTCTGGGTATGATAATTGCCGAATATGGTATAAAGTTCCATTTCTATGCTGACGACACACAGCTGTACATCCCACTACAGCCTAATGACCCCTCCCATATACAAAATCTGGAATCATGTGTTCGCCGAATCAAGACCTGGATGAGTCAAAACTTTCTCATGCTTAATACTGCTAAGACTGATTTGCTGGTGATTAAGCCCAATAACTACAAGTACTTCTCTGAGAGTCTCTGTTTTAATATCGATGGCTGTTCAATCTCTGAAAGCACGCACATTAGAAACCTAGGCATTACTTTTGACCCAACCCTGACTTTCCGGACTCACATCAAGGAAACCACCAGGTCGGCCTTCTTTCATCTGCGCAACATTGCTAAAATCCTCCCTGCTCTGTCCCGGCGTAGCGCCGAGGTGGTTCTCCATGCCCTTGTGTCTTCCCGTTTGGATTACTGTAATGTCCTTTTTTCTGGCCTCCCCAAGCTGAGCCTTCAGCTTGTGCAAAATTCAGCCACCAGACTCTTAACAAAAACAAGTAGGTACTGTCACATAACTCCTGTCCTGGCATCATTACATTGGCTGCCCATTCAGGCTAGAGCCGATTTTAAAGTTCTTCTCTTAACTTATAAGGCATTAAATGGACTTGCACCTTCCTATTTAACTGAACTACTTTTTCCCTACATTCCGCCACGTCCACTCCGTTCTCTTAGTTGTAACCTCCTTGTCATCCCACCAATCAATAAAAAGTCTGCTGGTGGCAGGGCCTTTACCTACCGTGCTCCTTTTCTATGGAATGGCCTCCCACTATGTATCAAAGAAGCTTCATCCACTGCAATTTTCAAGTCCCGTCTTAAAACATACCTTTTTACTCAATACTTTGGTTTAAACTAATTTTTAACTGTTTTATCATATTCCTGTGGTGTTTTTTGATTGATTGATTGATAGCTGGCTACTGCATATCGAGAACAATCTGGGGATGAGGGCATCCCCGAATATTGAAGGGTATTTCGCACACTGCCATCTCAATATATAGCCTAACATATACAAATATATCACTGTACTAGACACATGTATTTTCCAATAGCTAGTGGTGGTCATTACATTGTAGTGAAACTAGTAAAGACAACACAGCTTTATGTTATGGCGAAACATGGAGGCACTGCAGCTCTAGTCTCGACAATGCGTTACTTTAGTCTGGTATTTCTCTTCAGTTAGACAGCCTTCAAACTTAGTGGTCAAGCAAAGAAGAGGGAGGGCTCGTTCTGCATACCTAATAGCCGGAGTGAATAACTAATAGCCGGAGTGAATAACTAATAGCCGGAGTGAATGACTAATAGCCGCGGCTATTAGTCATTCAAAAACATTCTTGCCAAACCGCACAGAATCCGTGCGGTTTTGCACTTTTACCGCGCCATTCTAGGGCCGGATTGTGGCCTTCTTGGCTTTCCATAGGTTTCCTCCTACTGCATAAAGCAAAGTGTCTCTCCCACGGAGGTTGGTCCTTACAGATACCCGTAGTTCTGACTTTAAAGTCAGAATTCTGACTTTTTTCTCAGAATTCTGAGATTAAAGTCAGAATTCTGGGATTAATGTCAGAATTCTGACTTTTTTCTCAGAATTCTTAGATTAATGTCAGAATTCTGACATTAATCCCAGAATTCTGACTTTATTCTCAGAATTCTGAGATTAAAGTCAGAATTCTGACTTTTTTCTCAGAATTCTAAGAATAAAGTCAGAACTTAATTTTTTTTTACATGTGTGGCCCTAATCCTCTTCCTTATATTACTGCTCGTCAGCAGGAGGGTAAACATGCTGAATTTTCAAAGTTCAGAACGTACCAACGTAATCTCCAACCTTAACAATTGTTTGTCAATATGACCGAAAACGAACCATATGAACGTCTGCTGGTAGTCCCCTGTCTAAAGGCCGAGGGAACAGCTACAGCAACGTATGCCAAGGTCCTGTTTGCCAAAACAAAATGTATTAAATTCAATATTCTGAAAATGCAACATTTTAACATAATTTCAGCATTAGGATTTGCTTTGATAACATTTCTGGTGATAAATGTGCTTTTATTTTCGTGAACTTCAGTCAATGAATGATGTTTAGTTTGTTAGTTAAACCAAAGTTTTCTACCATTGCCATGGTGATTTATTTGGAAGCTTCTATCCCTGAAACCCCACATTTTCCATGTTGTTTGAAACAATGTTTTTGTGTTGTGTAGTCATCTGTCAGTTGTTGTTCAGTGTTATTTTATGTAAATTATGGTGTTATTTCAAACAAAACGCAGATCTTCAAGTGACCACGGGATGACATTTATTCTTCTTCTTTGGGAGGGACTAGGAAGTCCCTCCCAAAGAGGAAGAATAAAAGCAAATGTTGTGAAATCTGCCTTGTAGCCTATTTTGTTCATAGCTTACTATATAGCCGATAGATTTTTCTTTACCCACACAATATATAGTTCTAAATCTTCTCATCTGGCAGTGGGTAAGATGAACAAAAGCCAATTCCCGTAAATGTCACAGTTGTCCTTTAATGTATTATCAAAACCACCCAATCTAATACATTCAATCATTTATATAGATGAGCCATTTAAATTGTGTCTCAATGCTGGATATTCTTTTCTCTGGTACTTTCCAGAAGCAGAAGTTGATGAGTCACCAGTCCTTTCAAGGAAAAGGACCTCTGCTTTCCTGTCAATAAGACACCCCATAGGATAGTAGTTATTACAGTTCCTCTTTACAACCAATGAGGGCCAGATGGGAACTCTGCGATGAGAGCTTGCAAAGAGGAACGGAGACATGGTCACACGTTTCAAAACAAATGTATTTGTTGCTGCATTTACTGTAAAGGTGCATAATCATGGGTTCATATAAAGGCATTAGCACATGTCGTGGGCCGATAAACTGGAAGTCAACCTGAGGCCTTCAATGACCCTGTACCTGAGGGTGAGATGGGGGAAGACTGTAGGAGAGGTCACTGGCTAAGGGTATAAACCAAAGCTGGTGCACACACACATACTTCAAAGAAAATAGGAAAAATAAAATGTACTACAACCACAAAATGCATGGAAGGGGGTTGAGAAGCCAAGCTGAAGCCCCACAACTAGCCCCACATTCATGGTCTCACTTGATATTTGGTGAAAAGTGTAAACTCTTGATCTCTTTCCAACAAGGTAAATTCTTTCTGTTATACTTTTTTTTTCCTTACCAGTTTCTTGCCCCCACATGCCTCTCAGGAGATCTTATCGCTGTTAGTGTGGTCAAATGCATCCTTGTCCTACCTTTCCAGTCAAGCTGCTATCTCTTCTAGGACCAACCCTTAGATCAGAATCAATTTTATCCAATAAAACATTCTGATGTTCTGTTGAGATGAGCAATATTTAGGTTGAATATTTCTCATATCAATTCAGGTCTCGATAATTATGAGAATATCATGTCTGTATCCGTCCACGGACACACCAAATCTGTCCAGAGTCTAATTAGATCGATGCCGATACGTTCCCATTTCAAAGCTGGATGTAACTGATATGACACTACGAGCTCTGGTGGTTAGACACTTGAGTGTTTATGGAAAGGCGGTGGCTGCTCTGTGCCCTTTCCAACTCAGGCCTAAACATGCACAGCTCTTTGCCACACTGGATTGTCTCTGGAAGAGGGTGGTGCAAAATAATTTGGCGACACAAAAGCAAAGGTTTGTTAGTATAATATAATAATATCACTGCGGTTCTATGTGATGGTTTATTAATGTTGACTGCTAGCTGCCAGGACACAGATACTCGTAAAATCAATGCATAGTCACATCATACCTGTAGAATCAGTTTTTTAATGTGTTTGCGCAGACATAACAAAGCTTTCCAGCCTATAGCCAGAGAGTAACATTCAATAATATGCAGAACACAGCGCTGCGCTGTTTCTGTAGGCAAAACAACAGAGAGTACGCTTCTCATGAACCACTATTTTTGCATTGTATGTATAACTCTTTTATAGTCTTGATTATAAATCATTTAGCATACTTATTTGTCAGCTTGACTGGAAGAATATGCTGCCAGATACACATTTGAATAGCTGTATTGGTATCAGGTTATAAATGGGCCAATGCTTTTAGCTGCCTTTTACGCAGACTAATGGTTGCCTAAAAGCTTTACGTTCACTAAGTGCCCACAAACCCAAGCCTACTTAGATGCACATTGAGCATCCTAACATTGGTAGCTCTTTGAAAATACTAATATTTATATATTATATACATATTATTATAATAGATCAGCTTCATATGCATGCTTATTCTAACTAATTGCATGACTGAATGATATATATATATATATATATATATATATATATACACACTTAATTTAAAGGCGCTGTGTGAAAAATAAGTGAAGTTGGCTACCTTCCTGTCTATTTTGGATCGCTCCCCCTCCCTCTGTCATGTCCTGCATGATTGGAGACGTGACTCATCTCCTGTCTTTCCTGGCAGCTTTATTTTCTTCTTTAAGCCTTTTTTTCGATTGCAGTGTTTGGTTGTGTAAGCCGTTCCTGGGAGCACATGAATCAGTAGCTTCACCGGTTCCGCCAAGTTCAGTCAACACTGAAATCCTGCTGCATGCCTCTGAATATGCAGAGAGGCCTGCCTCCTTGTGGAGTATGTTCTGCTGATTGTATACGGAGGGAACGGGATACCAGAAATTCTGTTTTCAGATAGATTGTAGAGCGGAGGGACAGGGAGACCTATCTTACTGATCAAACTCATATATCAGGGATGGCTGTCGGAAAATGGAGCTATTTAACACTTTTTTTATCAAACAAATATCCTTTAAAGGTTGGGTACGGAATTCGCTTTTTTGGCCATTTTTGCAAAATTACTTGAAATCCTTATCATAACCCGCTTACAGCCACTGAGTCAGAAGTACTGACATGAAAATTAAACTTGTCAATCATCTGTGGAACGGGCAGGGCTCGAAAAACTCCAGCCAATCATTTCCATTGCCACCGAGTTGCATTGGACAGTAAGTACGTCAATCAAACGGTCGTACTGCACTCCCCCTCCCCCGCGCGCGACCCCTTCGTGCAGTGCTCGTGACCCAGAGCAAGCTCCTGTTTGTTGTTATCCTGCGGTAGCTACTGGAACTAGTTAATCCACATTTGGACCTAGCAGTAGAAGACAATTTCCATGGCAGACAAGACGCCACCATCCCCACCACCACCACCACCACCACCAGCAAAGAGAAGGAAAACTCTTTTTCAGAGAGTAATTGATAATAAAAACGCTGAAAGAGAAAAACTGAAATCAAGAATAATCCTTGGCGCTGCTTTCGAACGTTGGCGGCAACTGAAGGACGAGAAGGGTCTAAAAACCGATGCTTGTGTGGCGGTTGACCTAGTTTCAAAGTTTATACCGTTTATACTCGGTAATACCGGTGTTGAGACAAGTGTATTACTCGGTGTGAAAATGTCCACACCGCGGCAACCCTAGTGAAAACCAGGACTTCCAATACAATTATATGAAACAAACATACATTTTCTAAAAATAGTAATGATTTATGTGACCGTTTAATGTTTATAACATCTGGTGCAACCATAGCCGCGAGAACGTATTCTCAGCAGGGGGTGCTGGAAAAAAAAACCCGGCCTGCACTAGACTCGCAACTCGTCACATTGATAAAAAAGATATATAGCAGCGCAGCTCAATTGCACCAGTGCATGCGCGCACAGTTGAAAATCGATCGTTGTGTTCACTTCCTTCACACCATGGTTCACATCCAGCTGCTCACAGAACAAGTTTAGCGCACCACCGCTACCCTCACACTTTTTCATATAACCTTTTTTCAGCACTAGGTCATATGAGCATTAAATAAGTGCTGCGTCTCAACATGCCTTGGACAGCAGCGAGGATGACTCGCTTTGCCACGGGCCGAAACTGTTCGGAGCGACCACAGCCAGAGCGAACACAGCGGGGCAGAGGAGTGTCAGGAAGTCTTTGGTGTACACATCAGTACGGCCTATTTGCACTACTGTTTAGTGGCAATGCAGTGTTTTATTCTATGCCTTTTTATTTTCGTATATTATTTCAATTAATACAATTTATTTATTCATGAAATCAAGATCTGGTCTTCAAATCTTTTTTCCAAATATAGGTCGTCTTACAATGGGGTTTGTGTTTATATTCGGACCAATACGGTACAGCGGGCGCTCACATGACGTTAAGCATTTCCTGGTGCATAATGTGACACTTCAGAACCTAAAATCCCGTTTCTCCCCGTTGACACGACAACACATAACCGGCGTTTTCAGAAATCTCCACTTTGGCCGGAGTTTTTAGAAATGATCGTTTTCTCTGATAAGACAGGGCCTCGGACAGGGGGTGTTGCAGCACCCCCAGCACCCCTACTTCCCGCGGTACTGGGTGCAACTTACAGCTGAATGTAGTGCCATGTTGTTAAACGAAAACCTACGCTAGCCTGGCTCGCTCTCGCGCATCTCTGTTCGCGCTCATGCATGATTGCGCGTCCAGGTACTTGGAATGGGTGGAGTCAGAGTCAGCGTTGAAGGAGAGGGGGTAGGACCATTTGAGTTGTGTATTTTCAAAATCTGCTGGCGTTTCGCAAATCGCGTACCCAACCTTTAAGTGAAGACTTAAAGAATGAATTGTCCAAGCAGTTATTTTATCCGTTATTGACGATGGTGATATTTTATATCTGCATGCAAATGATTCGCCTTTCAAAATGCTAGATCTGTGTACCATGCAGCATTACGAACGCACCATTGCAAGTTGTATGAGAAAGTTGGGCCCAATCTCATTCCTTTTCTACATAGAAAATCTCAACCCTAGCCCTCGCTGTTGCGCGTTCACGCGCCGTGGAGTCATGTCCCAATACTGTTTAAATGTAGCTTAAGGGGTAGGGGGGAGGGCTAACATCCCCTCAAAATTGAGATTTTCGATGGGCACCCTCAAAGCGATTCAGTTCTGACTTGCTCCCACAATACCTTGCGAGGAAAACGGAAAATCAAGAAATATCCTAGACAAGATGGAGGACGAAAAGATGCGACAGGATTGGAAAAACACAAATGTAAGTATTTTCTCTGTAATTAACTAGTAATTATTTTATTAATTAAACTCTGCAGCCCGGCCGCGGGCTTCGAAGCCCGGCCAAGGACTCTCGGAAGATCGCGAAAGTCTGTGGCCGATTTTCGCGGAAGATCGCGAAACTCCCCGGCCGACTTTCGCAGGCCGCCTGACCCCGGTTCTCGGCCGGGATGCATGCCCGATCACGGGCTCTGCATCCCGGCCGTCGACCGGGCTGCAGACCGGGCTGGATATCATGTCGTATGATATCCAGATCTTCCATGTTCTAGTGACTCCAGGTTAAAAATAAGCTTTACTATACTAATATATTATATTATATTAGATTAGATTAGGCTTTATTGATCCTTTTGGGATGACTCCCTCAAGGAAATTGATTGTCCAGTAGCTTACAGAAAGAAACACAACACAATATTAAATTATATACAATATAAGATAAACAATACACTCATTAAACTATAAAAAGTAAAATAAAAAATAAACAGTAAACAATAATTATAATGTAATATAAGATAAACAATAAACTCTTAACTAACTATAAAAAGTAAACAAAAAACAGTAAACAGTAAACAATAAACTCTTATCTAATATAGAAAGTAATTTTAGTAATATTATTAGTTATTAATTATCAATATTCTATAAGTGATATTATATATACTAATATATATATTATATTAGTAATATTCTATAAGTATTATTCTACTAATATATTATATTATATTAGTTATATTACATGGTTAATCAATGTATTTTTTGGCAGTACTATATTGTGTACATAGCTATTATATATTGTACATAACATATGGCCATATCAACCAGTTCTGGCATATAATTTCTGTTTCCTTCTTATTCGTTTTCTTTCAGGACTTCGTTGAGTCCACTGCCACCAGCCCCCCCCACCTCTCCCTCATGCTCTTCCACCCCAGGCACCTCTTCCACCACCCCAGACACCCCTTCCAAGAGGAGAGTGCCAGGGGGCAGGCGAGGCATGAGGAGAGCGAGGCAAAATTGGTGGAATGGTGGAGAAGATCTGATTCTCCACCATTCTCTCAAAAGCTGAGAGAGAGGGTGTGTGTGTGTGTGTGTGTGTGTGTGTGTGTGTGTGTGTGTGTGTGTGTGTGTATTTTTAGGTGTGCGTGTGTGTGTATTTTTAGATGCGTGTGTGTGTATTTTTAGATGTGTGGTTCAGTGTTTCTTATTTAAATAAAGTGTTTCTTCTAAAGTGTTCTTGTTCTTAACCGATTATTATCTAAGGGTGCACTCACACTAGGCCATCTGTCCGTGGCCGTGGCCGTTTTAGCACCTAACCGTGCTCAAATCTGCCAGTGTGAGTGTGGCCAGTCTGGCTAATACCACCTTTAACAGTATTATTATTTTTTTAACACTTTATTTAAACATGCCAATTACAAAATATAAATACCATTTCAGGTTAAACATCTTTACAATGGGTCTTGCTCGTTGCACGAGACAATGGCAGCCAGTCTGTCTCTTGTAACATTACCAGGGGTCTGGTTATCTGCTAGGGGGCACGGGGAGGCCATGATGACGTCACAGGGTAGGGTTGTCCCATTTGGTAGGGGATCGGTTAGGGGTAGCAATGAGGGGTAGCAATGAGCATGAGCAATGAGGGTTAGGGTTGAGATGTAGGGTTGAGACAGTGAGCAAAGAAACGGGATTGGGCCCGTCTGTCTTCCTTATATACCCATAGAATGGAACTTTTCTTTATACGTACCCTACCCATAGAACCGTAAATCAAAACTTGTCTAAAACAAGTCCCTTGTGTAAATTACGTGCTTACGTCTCTGCGTCTAAAACGACCCTAAATTGGCCTTAAAGGGGTAGTTCGGAATTTTGGACATAGGGCCTGATTCCGAAGTGAGCATTGGTATTCTATATCACTGGAGACAGTTTTCAACACATTTCATTCAGTCCTTCTAGTTGCAGAGTTCGCTCGTGCTAGGCTAGCGCAAGTCAACGGGCAATGCTAGCCTGCTATTAAAAACAGTCTTACCCACTCCACAGTACACCCGAGGTAAATCAATTATAACGCCAGACTATAGATTTAAATGTCTGTGTTGATAGAATAATGTTAGAAATAAAACTAACCTTGCATCGCATGAATCATCGAGGGACTACTTTCTCAGCAGAAGCGGAATTCTACTATGCGCTGGTTAGGTTTGTAACCGAATCACGACAGAAGAACGTAAACAGAGAAGCGTGGGACAGAAGCGCAATTGAACGACTAGGCAACATGATGGTTCAGTGTGCTTTTAGAAATTGTAGAAATAAACGGTACAGATGGCCACCACAAAGTTTCCACCAATTTCCAGTGTGAGATCCAGAAAGGACTCAACTGTGGCTTGTTGCTGCTGGCTTTGACATCAAAACACCGGCTCGTACATGTACGGTTCGTTGGATACAGCAAATTCCTCACAATCGTCTTCAAAAGCAGATGCATCGCTAACTCCTCCAAACGTGGCCATATCTTGTTAATTTAATACGCTTGTAGAATTCCTTCGTTCACTGTACTCTGCGTTTGTAGCAATGACAGCGGCAGGTAACCTAGGTATCAGTCCGCCGCTGCCGTAGCCTACGTACAGGAATATAAACACTGCTGCTGAGACCCCCCAATTCCCTCAAAATGCAATGCAATGCAAGGTTGGTTTTATTTCTAACATTATTCTATAAACAGACATTTAGATTGTCGTTATAATTGATTTACCTCGGGTGTACTGTGGAGTGGGTAAGACTGTTTTTAATAGCAGGCTAGCATTGCCCGTTGACTTGCGCTAGCCTAGCACGAGCGAACTCTGCAACTAGAAGGACTGAATGAAATGTGTTGAAAACTGTCTCCAGTGATATAGAATACCAATGCTCACTTCGGAATCAGGCCCTATGTCCAAAATTCCGAACTACCCCTTTAACCTGCTTGATCATTGTGTGGTGGTTCAACGCGTCAACGCGCCAACGCAGCCAGATGAGTCCATGTCCATGCAAGTGAACGGAGCGTTCCCTCTTCGTCATAACTATCAAACCAAACATCCTTCACATTCACCGAGCGAACTTTATGAAAGTAAAATGCACATTTCTCGCTAAAAATGTTTCCATAAACGCATTTAATGGCGTAACTATGTTACTATTTCCACCCAGAATAAAGAAAGATGTCGGCCATATGCTTCTGTCCAAGCTCACTAGCGGAGACGTTTGCAGTGACGTCATGAAGTTGCTCGGGCCGGCTCCATGGCTGGCTCTGGCCGGTGTGAAACCAACCGGTTCTTAACTGGCCAGTTTGGAACTGGCCCTAGCAACAGCCCGGAACTGGCTCTCGGTTCTTTTTGGTGTGAAAGCGGCATGTTTCTACTTCCAGGCGCGGAGTGATATGCAAACATTCACAAAATGATCGGGCGTCATAGCAGTTATGTATACGCTCATTATACAACGGTTGGGAACCAATCAGATCGCTGGATTTAGGTCCCCCGTTGTATAATATGATATAAAGAGCTCCGGGAGTCGCAAACGGCAACAATCACTTTCTCCTCCATACTGCAGTTCACCCCGGACTGCACTGCACTGAGTTGGCCGGTTGAACGCTGATTGGCTGTTACGTTACACATGTCACGTGGCCAGGCTGTTGAACGCCGATTGGCTGTCATCACGCGAATGTCGCGTCAAAGTTTAAATATCTTTAAAGAATGATAGTATGAGTGACTACCAAGCCTGCTTGGATGCATTTCAGATGCATCAATTTGTATCCGTGAAGCATCCCGTACTGGTTCAACTGCTCCGGCAGGAAGAGAGCCACTTGTAGCAGGTCCGACTGGGCTTTTCTCCTGAGCAGTCCCAATGACTTCGTCTGCGCAATGTTGACATACTTATATTAATGCCCTCCTCACTTTTAAGGAACATCAATATTTCCCAATGCCTCAACCCGAGCAGGAAATAGAATACGATAGCGTCGGATAGCGTCATCTTTGCCGGCCAATGACTTCAGATGTCTGCGCAATGTTGACATACTTATATTAATGCCCTCCTCACTTTTAAGGAACATCCATGTTTCCCAATGCCTCAACCCGAGCAGGAAATAAAGTACGATAGCGTCGGATAGCGTCATCTTTGCCGGCCAATGACTTCAGATGTCTGCGCAATGTTGACATACTTAATGCCCTCCTCACTTTTAAGGAACATCAATATTTCCCAATGCCTCAACCCGAGCAGGAGATTAAATACGATAGCGTCGGATAGCGTCATCTTTGCCGGCCTGCAGCTAGCCAGCAACGTTATTGGTGAATGAGAGGCGTGATCCTTTTCTCGTAAACGAGATCCTTATGTCGTAAATATGATACCTTATCTCGTAATTACGAGATCTTTATCTCATAATTACGAGATCCGTATCTCGTAATTACGAGATATTATCTCGTAATTACGAGATCCTGAGTGTGCTAACGGCTACATTAGCTGTGAAACTTTTTTTTATTTGGTGAATGCTCAGCGCCACCGTACAAAATGGCCTTATAAAGAAACGTAGGTTCCTTTAAGGTTCCTTAACGCCTCGTGCCCACTTCACCGTCAGTCAACGGACGTGGGAAGGCGTGGCTGACGGATGGGGGAGTAGTCTTTGCAGAGGCATCCGTCAGCCAATCAAATCGCTTCGCCGGGTTCTTCCCGCTTCTTCCTGCTTGTTGCGAGGCAAGATTACCCGCTTTCCCGCTTTCCAGTATCGTCAGAGCCCGAGTTGCGTCACAGTGCTTACATTTGCATAAGCGATCTGATTGGATGACGGAACCGTTGCTGCCGAAAAAGTTGAACATTTTTCAACTTTCTGACGGTGGCGAACGCTCCAACTGAACGGACGGATCCACAATGCATTGCGCGTCCGTCCCCATTCAAAGTCAATGGGCAACGGACAACTGACGGAGGTAGTGGGCACGGGGCGTAAGGATTGCGCGTGTTGCAAGGGGATTCTCCGCCAGAACAGTAGGGGGAGGAAGTGGAAATCGCTGGCTTGTTTATATTTATAATCATAGCCGCGGGAACGTATTCTCAGCAGGGGGTGCTGGAAAAAAAAACTCAGCCTGAACTAGACTCGCAACTCGCTACATTGATAAAAAAGATATATAGCAGCGCAGCTCAATTACACCAGTGCATGCGCGCACAGTCGAAAATCGATCGTTGTGTTCACACCATGGTTCACATCCAGCTGCTCACAGAACAAGTTTAGCGCACCACCGCTCCCCTCACACTTTTTCATATAACTTTTTTTCAGCACTAGGTCATATGAGCATTAAATAAATGCTGCGTCTCAAAATGCCTTTGACAGCAGCGACGATGACCCGCTTTGTCACGGGCCGAAACAGTGCGGAGCGACCACAGCCAGAGCGAACACAGCGGGGCAGAGGAGTGTCAGGAATAGTCTTTTGTGTACACATCAGTACGGCCTATTTGCACTACTTTTTAGTGGCAATGCAGTGTTTTATTCTATGCCTTTTAATTTTCGTATATTATTTCAATGAATACAATTTATTCATTTATAAAAACAAGTCTTTTTTCCAAACATAGGTCGGGTTTGTGTTTATATTCGGACCAATACGGTACAGCGGGCGCTCACATGACGTTAAGCATTTCCTGGTGCATAATGTGACGCTTCAGAACCTAAAATCCCGTTTCTCCCCGTTGACACGACAACACATAACTGGCGTTTTCAGAAAAATCCACTTTGGCCGGAGTTTTTAGAAATAATCGTTTTCTGTGATAAGACAGGGCCTCAGACAGGGGGTGCGGCAGCACCCCCAGCCCCAGCACCCCTACTTCCCGCGGTACTGTTTATAATTATCATAATTCGTTCTTGTGTTTTCTTCTTCCTTCTTCAAAATTCTTCATTCGCTTCTGTCACAGCCTTTTAAAAATGGTGCTATTATGCTGTAAAACCGGAAATGTGAGACTCCTGAAAGGATGTGGTTAGCTGGCCAATCACAGTCTTTGCGAGCTGCGTAGGGCCGTAGTGTTTTAGTCGCATAGTCAGGAATTTTGGCCGACGCACTTAAGCACGTAAGGGGGGATATTTTACCGCGCAAGGGGGGGTTATGTATCTTACGTGCTTACGCGTTACGTCTAAAACAGAGCATATATCGGCCTTTAGGCGCGCAGAAGAACCCTCGCGCCAGTTTCAAACACAACAACAACAATTTCGTCTTCGATTCAATCCGTGTATGGTTCGTTCTTTGAATATTCAGATTTAAAACAAAATCAGAAAAAACAAAAAAGAACCATACACGGATTCACGTCCATTGTTTACTTCGGTGTTTTAAAAAATGCCGGTCTTCGCTGGTCTTCCTGTTTATGAAGGTATGGATAACTCCGCCCCCTGCCCCCGGCGTAAAAGCGGTTCTAGTTCTCGCCCAGCTCTAAAGCGGGGCCAGAGTTGAACCGGTTTTTAGGGGCCGGAGCCGGTTCTTTGGCGGTGTGAAACCAAAGCCCTGGCACTAGCTCCGAACTGGCCCGGAACCGGCCCCGATTTTGCGGCGGTGTGAAAGGGGCAACAGTTACAAAGTAAAACATATGTTGGATGATGGAGAGCGTGTAAATGTTGTTACTCCGGGAGTGAGCAAGGCGATGGAGAGACTAACGAAAGCTTAGGCACACGGCGAGTGAACTGCTCCATAGGATAAATTGCCGGCGAACCGCTCTATCGGAGCCTTCTCTCGGAGGGACGCTAAAGTGTGTTGCATAGCGACTGCGATGCATAGCGGCAGCCAGGAGGGACTACTTTTTTGTATTCTTTAATTAAACGGCTATTTTGACTTTCTTTTTAAATGTAGTGTGTCTATGACTTTCGTTTCGCTATAACAGTAACCGTTGTATAAAAGCAGCTGCGCGTCGGGGCCGGACAACGCCCCTTAACAGTGGTATAATGAGCACATACCACAGCCTGGCGTGATCTATTGCTTAATTATACAACGGGGGGCCTAAATCCAGCGATCTGATTGGTTCCTAACTGTTGTATAATGAGCGTATAAATAACTGCTATGACGCTCAATCATTTTGTGAAAGTATCACTCCGCGCCCCTCACTCTGTGAGGGACGCTAAAGTGTGTTGCATAGCTGCCGTCGTGCATTTTGAAGGCAGCCAGGAGGGACTACTTTTTTGTATTCTTTAATAAAACAGCTACTTTGACTTTCTTGTTGTTTTTTTTAAATGTAGTGTGTCTATGACTTTCGTTTTGCCATAATAGTAACCGTTGTATAAAAGCAATAGATCACTTCAGTCAGCGGTATGTGCTCATTATACCACTGTGAAGGTTTTTTTTAAATAATTTAACAACTGACAGGGTTTGGCTTTACTATGAACATAGTATTTTTAATTTGAATGCATTATTTATGTGACATACTGTCACAGCCAATATTAAAACAAAATCGAATGTGGGCAGTGGGACAAAAATTCTATTTCCCCACAAAAACAATATTTTATTGATTTGTATAAAAACTATTTAGCTCATTAATTGGAAAAGAGCTTGAGGTAAGACGTTTTCTGAACAATAATGCATGGTATAAAGTTAAACACATAATGCACTGCTGTATTAAACTTTTAAGAGCTGCAATGTGAGGGGCCAGCCACATGCCCTTTAAACCACCACAACAACAACATTTCCACTTCTGGGTTCCACTGAACAATTAACGCGTCAATATTCGAGGGGCTTTGGCACATCAAATGATGGAACAAGCATCCCGTACTGGTTAAACTGCTCCTGCAGGAAGAGAGCCACTTGTAGCAGCTCCGACTGGGCTTTTCTCCTGAACAGTCCCAATGACTTCAGATGTCTGCGCAATGTTGACATACTTATATTAATGCCCTCCTCACTTTTAAGGAACATCCATATTTCCCAATGCCTCAACCCGAGCAGGAAATAAAGCACGATAGCGTCGGATAGCGTCATCTTTGCCGGCCAATGACTTCAGATGTCTGCGCAATGTTGACATACTTATATTAATGCCCTCCTCACTTTTAAGGAAAATCAATATTACCCAATGCCTCAACCCGAGCAGGAGATTAAATACGATAGCGTCAGATAGCGTCATCTTTGCCGGCCTGCAGCTAGACAGCAGCGTTATTGATGAATGAGAGGCGTGATCCTTTTCTCGTAAACCAGATCCTTATGTCGTAAATATGATATTTTATCTCGTAATTACGAGATCCTTATCTCATAATTACGAGATCCGTATCTCGTAATTACGAGATCTTTTCTCGTAATTACGAGATCCTGAGTGTGCTAACGGCTACATTAGCTGTGAAACTTTTTTTTATTTGGTGAATGCTCAGCGCCACTGTAATTTTGCACATACTGCCTCCTTATTTGTGTTCTCTACCGGCTCCAAGACAAAACAGCACTTGTATCACTTGGTCGAGCAGCTTTATTAGGAGTTCTCAATCAAACAACGTCATTTGACGACAAAAGTAGAATGGGAACATGGGCGTTGTTGTCTTTAGCATTGTCGCTTGAAAAAATGTATCTGACGTGGGGCGGAAATCATGTTCAGGGACGGGTTAACGGTGTAAAAACCGTGTTGCTAGGTCGAGTTGATGTTGTGGACCACTGTTTGTGTTTCAAAAGCATGTAGAGGCCCTGAGGGGTATTTCATCAAAGTCGCTAATGAAGGCGGCGATTCTCTGAGGATTTGCAAACAAAATGTAGATAATCTACACATTTCTACCTAATTAACAATTGCCATTTAAACATTTTCATTGGTTTTTGATTGTGGCAGATTATTTAATTCACATTACAGAAATGTTTCGCTTTTATTTATTTTCTATATGAGTATAGTGTACTATTGCATTGGAAATGACAGTAGTTCTGAATGCAAAGGCAAAATACATATAACAGCAACATTGCCTTGTTATTGTTACAGAGATTGAGGGAGAAATTGAGGTGGATTTCGAGAGCAATGAAAGGGACATGACAGGAGACAGAGGGAGCGATCAAGAGGCCACTTTGCCAGGGGCAAATACAGGGATGTGCTTGCCGAGGGCCAGTCAGTCAGGGGCCAGCAGTGAAGACACAGCTTTGCCAGGGCCTGCTGCTCCAGGGACCAGACTGCCAGGGTCTGACAGGGCGACCGTGGAGGACCTAATAAGGCAACTAAAAAAGGAAAAAATTATGAGAAGGAGAGCAGATAGGGCTCTTGCAAAACAATAAAAAATTAAATTTGGCACTAAGAAAGAGAAACAATTCAGTCAACAAGAAGTATAAACAAAGGTTTAATAGAGACCAAATTAGAGCCTTTGGACAGTTAAAGAGAGGAATACGGTGGGGGAGGGAAACAATTAAAAAGGCCATACAGGTGAAATTTCCCGCTGGCATCACTGGTAAAAAAAAAACTCCAGCAAATGCATATTCCACTGCCTAACATCCGCATGCTGCAAAGGATGATGCAAGATGGAAAGCTGGAGCCAGGAGTTATGGGGGAAGTGTTTGAGATGCTGAGGCTGAAGGCAGGTGGTATGACTTAAATCGAGAGAGAGTGTGTGCTCTCCTTAGATGAGATGTCCATTACTCCAGGCATGGAGCTCTATATGGGAACGGGGTGGCTATTTGGCAATGTCACACTGCCTGAGCACAGAGGACAAGCGACGCATGCATTGGTGTTTATGCTGGCTGGAGCTACAACACGGTGGAAACAAGTTGTGACTTACCACTATAGCGGCAATCCGTCCATGGCGCAGTTTACCGGCCCATCATAGTCAGCATTATTGAAGCGGCGACATCTGTAGGGCTTCATGTGCTTAACAACACCACAGACATGGGGAGCCCCAATAGAGCAATGTGGAAGTCCTTTGGGGTGACCTATGACAAGCCATGGATCCAGCATCCTGTTGAGCCAAACCAGCGCCTCAATTCCATGCCTGACGTTCCTCATCTCGTCAAGAAGTTGATGAGTGCCATGATCCGTGGTCACATCATCACCATATCACAGGATGTGGTGGAAAAAGAGCAGCTGGCGTCGAGTGAGGTCTCTGTTGCCCCCTTAAAGGAACTGGTGTCCTTCGAAGAAGGCATGGAACTTAAGCTGGCCAGAGGTGTCCTGGAGCCTAGCCATTTTGAGAAGCTGATGGTGAGTTCAGCAATGCATGCATTCAGCAAGTCAACAAGTGCCGCCCTGAGGTACATGGTGGAGGAGGGGTGCAGACCAGAGTCCAACCTTACAACGTCATTGTTTTTGGAGATTATGAAGCTCTGCTCTGGTTTGACCTCATGTCATCCCGCAATGTTGTGTGTGCCCTCAGTCATTTCAGGTTGGAAAAGTATGCAAAGGCCATCAGCTTCCTCCACAACTTGATCCATCTTCTTCTGGGCCTGAAGATCTGTTGAGACAAGGGCACAAATTTGTTTTCACAAACCGGTTCACACAGGACTGCCTAGAAATACTTTTTCTTGCATACGTCAGTGGAACCCTGTTCCGACACCTGGAGTTCCACTATGCATTACGGGCTGTCACTGTAGGGCAGTTCCTCTCGACAACGCATACTGGCAGTTACCTGGATGATGCATCGTCCAGGTACACACTTGGTGGATTTCCTGGACACCCAGAACAGCAGCTGCAGTGCTTCTGAGGTTGTGAGAGTGGAGCAGCTGGTAGACCCATCACCGCCTGACATGACAAAGACCGAGTCCTGTGTCCTCTACCACCTGGCAGGATACATAGTGAAGAGGGTCATCGACTTCTCACTCTGTGAGGAATGCAAGTGTGCACTGGTGGAAAAAGTCACCAACACCGCTAGTGAGAGAGCTGTATTACTAGCATTAAAATTATTTAAAAGGGGGACATTATACCGGCCTTCTGATGAGGTGTTCACTCTCTTGCAGAACGTGAAGCAGCTGTTCCATTCTCAGACGAGGGATTCCCTCACGGAATCCTCCAATGTAGTGGCACAGCTGGAAAGAGAGGCCATGGGTCTGGACAGCAACCTTCCCTGAGCTGAAAAAAAAATTCCTGTCAACATATACAGTATCAGGCTGAGGCTAAGGATTCAATCAAAGTGCATCAGAGCTGAGAGGAAGGTAAACAACCATAATAAGGGGTACATTGGCATCAAGAGTCAGAAGGCAATTTCAACAAAGCAGACTTCTTCACCTAAAGTCATAACATCTAGGCCACTGCCAAACCAGTAGCGTGCGGTGCCCCTTCATTTCGGTGGGGCAGAAACTAATGGAGTATGACCACACCCACAATTTATATATATTTTTAACATGTATATTTTGAGCTACAATAAAACATGTTAACTAAACTAATTGTGAGTAAGAATAAAAATAAACTAATAGCCTAATGTTACTGCACGCTTTTGAAGTGCCATCTGCAACACTCGTCATATGATGTCGGGCCAATTAGAATACCCTATGTGCAATAGAAACACCAACTCTGCAAGGACAAATTCGACATTATAGGGAAGTTATTTCTTCCATATTTTATTTCAACAATCTAACAACAATTTAACAACAAGCTTAGCGAGTGCATTGCAAATACATGAAAAGTAGAAATACAAGTCATCAATCAAGGAGACCATCGATTTGGAACTTGGCCCGACGATGTGTGCAAATCTCTCAATAACAACACTTTTGAAATCAGGTATTTCTCAATAACTGCTGTTTAAATCAGGTATGAAATCAGGTATACAATTTTAATATCTGCTGAAATAAATAAATAAATAGGCTTCAATGCCGAAAGATACAGGCGGAGTAATTCGATTTTAAACAACAACACTCCTAGAATATGACCATGGGGCAGAATACTTTACGATCCTATGGGCGTCTTATAGCGCGGATTGCAATTCTTATTGCAGCCTGCAGGGTCATGCGAGAAACATACGGAGGGACGCGGGTGCCATGCCGTAATTCCGACGCCTCAATGTTCCGACGTCTCAATGGTCCGAAATATTTCCCATTAGATCGACATGCCACTATGCCGAATTGGTCCGAAGGTCCGTTTGTCTGACTTTTCACAAAGGAGGCGCATTAGGCTGACGGTTCAATATGCCGAATAGGCCTACATATAAAGAGTTTTATACCTCGCTCGCGCTCTCTCTCGCTGTCTCTCACTCCCTCCAAAATACAACATAGGCCTACATATCACGTTCACGATGAATATTGGAGAGCAAAGTGACAACGCTTCACTTCATTTCGACACGGTGTTTCAGCCCCATGGACAGAGAGCGTAGGTCTAATTCTCAACACACACACACACACACACACACACACACACACACTTGACTTAGTACACGGTATGAGGTATAAGTTTGGCTAAATCAATACCAGTGAAATTATTTAGGCTAAAAGCCCACTGTAGACACAGTAAACAACACATATAGGCCCACACACAGCTACTAAAGATAACATTTTTATTTGTTTTTCACTCACCGTTTGACTTCTTTACAGGAAAAGTATTAGTCCTTGTATAACGTGCGCTTCATAAATTCACCTCTTGTGACCGTTCAAGCCCACAGCAACAGTCTGGCTTGGTGAAGTGCACTGCTGGAACTTAGCCTACATCGTCTTTTATTTTTGGTTTCATAATCACACATGTGGAATTGCGCCTTGGCCTATCCGGCATATTGAACCGTCGGCCTAATGCGCCTCCTTTTTGAAAAGTCGGACAAACGGACCTTCGGACCAATGGGTTCCGTTTTCGGAACATTGAACTGTCGGCATAGTGGCATGTCGATCTAATGGGAAATATTTCGGACCATTGAGACGGAGCAATGAGGTGTCGGAATTACGGGCAGGCCCCGGGACGTGGTCGTTGAAGTCCTCCATCTTCTTTCACTAATAGCCATGTCTTCAGTGGAGTCTCCGACGATCTCTGAGAATGGTTGACCTAATACAGAAGAGCAAGGGAAAGTTAGAATCGAGCGATCGCGGTTTGTTTACACTACAAACATAGCACTGATCTCATCGCAAATATCATAATTACACGGGCATAAACGATGCAGGACTTGTCGGGCAGCCTTTTCACGCCAAGGTCTTTCACCCAGCCACACACAAAGAAGTTGTAGCCTTTCATACTCTTCCATGCTTTCATCTGTTTCGTGGTGTAGAAGGATGTCGACAGGACCAGGTAGTTGGAGATGTCGGGAAACTACTGCTGGGTACAATTCCAAATCCGTACCGAAATCTTTCTTCTTCAACGCATAAGGGTCGATGCCACCACACATACTAACTTTTTGGAGGTATCGCGAACGTGAAATTGTGTCTAAATTGACTTCATGGTCATAATAATTTAAATATCATTAATCTCCTGAGTGTGTTGGGTGGTATTCTATTTTTTTCAACGGGGCTGCATCCAGTCACTTGACCGTCATGGTTGCTATGGTGGTTGCTATCGACCGCCCCCTCTAATCCTTACATGGCTCTAAAAACCACGCGGCAAAGGAGCTGCCGTCAATTGTGTTGTTTTAGTCGTAAACTGGGGTCAGACGGTTAAAAAATAGACAGATATTCTGAGGTATCCTTAAAAGGCAGCTTGGATGTTTTTATTTTCTGCAGTTTAGACTTCTTCTATAATCTATTTTTGAAAGCAAAACACCAAGTTCATTGATTTAACGAGGCAGGGTTATTTGAAACAATTTATTAAATAAATATTTGTGAAAGGTCATTCCTTCTCCTGAGTTTGCTTCCTATTTATGTCTAGTGTACACCCCTACTGTCCAAAAGCATCCCCCCCCCCCTCCCCATATGGATTTGGAGAGTTGTTGCCACGTCCCAGTGGTGGAAGTATCATATAATATGAAAGAGGGCATTCAATTATACTACAATGATCAATTAGGAGGCCGAAGCCCTAAAGGAAGTGATGCAATAGGTGACTGAGGCGAGAAAATTTAAGTAAACTGTACCTTGGGGTATCTTATATATCAAAGGGGGTTTCAAAGGACGCATACGCTTCAACCTGTGGCTCCAGCCCTACAGGAAATGACTCAGCAAGTGCTCCATCTCGTTGCACCTGCACCCAGCGGCTCGCTTGCAAGATTTTGGCCTGAAGTTCTTCCCAGACCTACACCCATCCAACCTGCATATCTGAGAATCAGGCCTCTCTTTAATAATGACAAAAAGTTATGAGAGAAATACACATTAACTTTTGTCTCATAAGCGGCGTGGTGCCGTCTCCTTTTGACCTTTTGACCCCAGACTTCAAAGACGTGGCCACAGGCCAGCTGTGTCTACACACATTAAGCCACAAATGTACCCAACGTACTCCCTACCATAGACTTCGCTGCAGTGCTTTACAAATGCCAGGAGTAGGGTGTGGGCATAGTCTGCCTTATCTCCCACTAAGGTGACACTAAGTAAGATGGTCATGGTCACAGACAGCAACATAAAGTTGTCATAAATTGGTGTCGGCACTCTACCCTTTAAGCATGCTGGCCCAGTATATAGTAGGAATGAGCGAAACTCAGTAGCTTTCCATCTCTCAAATTCGGACAGAGGTCGGGGCTTACGGTTGAACTCGCTTGGAAGATGGGAACGATAGCGCAAGAGTTCAGTTGACACCTCTTTTACAGCAGGTGTACCTATGCGAGTGTGTAATGGTTTTTTCATCCAGAAGTACAACAGTTTCCGCACTACCCCTAAGCAAACCACATGCATGTAGTCATGGGGAAACTGTGTGACCATTCCTATGGACAGAAGGCTGAATGGACTAAATCCAGTGAAATGCTGATCATCATTTAATTCCTCCAAATGATCACTGTCTAGTCGAGCAGGTGCATCAAATTGTGGAAATGTCATCCTACCCTGATAGGTTACTCCCTTTAGATGGCATTTGTGCCAGCAAAAAAAATCCTGTGTGACCCTTTGAACTTCTGACAAACGCGCGTGCAGGTGCATCACAAACAGTGGTGTATAAAGTACTCAAAAGCCATACTTAAGTAAAAGTACAGATACCTTACTGGAAAATGACTTAAGTAAAAGTAAAAGTCACCTTTTAGAATAGTACTTAAGTAAAAGTATTAAAGTATCTGATCTTTACTGTACTTAAGTATCAAAAGTACTTTTCTGATATTAAATGTACTTAAGTACTGAAAGTAAAAGTACAAGTAACTGCTGTTAATAAAAAAGCGGTGAAAGAACCTTACTAGTTTAAAATGTTGTGCTGGTGGTATTTATTTTGAGGTCGTGAAGTTTCTAATTTTTTGATTGAGACCTGTATGATTTTGCTTCGATTATTGTTGTTTCCCCTTCGTTGTTGATCTTTTTTGAAAACATCCTTCCACTGCATATTGCAGTCCATTTTGCCATGATCTGGATGCTGTCGCGGAGTTACTCCAAAAAAAAATCACTGACACTGACAGATATCGTAGCCCGACCTATTATCCCGCAAGCGCTGGTACACGTTACTTAATATTGATTTTGGTGTCATCCAGGATCGTGGATTTTCGGAAAACTTAAGTCCCTGCCCAAAAAGGGTATTTAAATTAGCTTTGTAGCAAAAATGCAAAAAAAAACCTACGAGCACCCCTGGAGTACTCGTTAGCTACGAGCGTTTTCAAGACGTTCGTTCCCAACGATGCTTTCGGGAAACGCAGTGAAAACTCTACGATGCCCTTTCGACGCACTTCACGATCCACTTAGGCTAACGACGCTTTCGGGAAACGGGGCCCTGGTCAGTTTTGGTGAACTAAATAGCGGAGATGCGTCCTCTCCTTCTGCAATTTCTTGTTCGCCCCTGGATTCATAATTACTGACCCGTGATGAACCACTTTCTGCTCCAACAGGTAAGCTAGTTTCAATCGCTTTTTTTCACTTTTTCTCTCCTCCAACAGGTAAGCTAGTTTCAATCGCTATTCTTTCTCTTTTTATCTCTGCTAGCGTTTTCTCTTCTTGGCTGCTGTGTGCATAATGTTGTTGTAACGGACAGTGCAACACTGAGCTGGTTAGTGTTTACAAACAAAGGTCCACGTGAGAGGGGACCGTTGATTTTCAAGTTAGGCGTCATATTTCAGTGGTGTTCTGTCAATGCTTTATTATTTTGTGTGGTGTGGGCTGCCTGGCAGAGATGGAAATTAACTTTTTTGCCCACCAGCCACTGTGGCAGGTAGATTTAAAAATCTACCAGCCACTCATCTTTTTTACCAGCCACTTTTTATGTGCTATATATATTTTTAATATATGCGTACATTTTAAACAATATAATAGTAACAATAGATAATGTCACGATCCTACGGTTGGGTAAGGTTAAGCTGGTTGGTAACTGGTGGTCATGGTAACGGTGGGAGTGGCTCCCTTGATTGGTTGATTGTGGTCACCTGGGGGATCCAAGATGGTGGATACACAAAGCATGGTGGCCAGTGGTTACGGGCGGCAGGATAAGACTTTGTAAAGCCATTCACCCAGATGCCAGTACACACCAGAGCTAAGGAGTCCAACGGGGGAACGTGACCGCCCCTTCACCGTCTTTGTTTGTCAAGTGTTTGTCTAAATATGTAAAACCATAACTGAACGAGACAGCTACCGTTCACCACAACGCTTGGGCTATCTCCATAGCAAGAGAGAGAAGGACCAGCGCTCACCAGGTACCCAACCGCGGTGAAGTTAGTTTTAGGTTGGATATTCCACGGATATTCAGTCCAGTTCCAGCCGCGACTTCACGGATATTTGCCCGGCAATAGCTGCAGGAGAACGGTTAGCACACCTCGCGGTGAATCGCTGGAAACTGATTTAGGGACCGTCAATAAATTACATCACGTAAATATATCAATGCAAAATACTTGCAGTTTTTTCAATAGCTTCCATGCCATGTGACCCAGTGACTCCAAACCAGTATCCAATTGTAGAAATAAACCCTAAGAATAGGACACACCACTTTGTATTGTATTTGAGTGCTTTCTCTATTTTATATGAATATTAATATGCAGGAACTATCATATTTCTTTCAATAGCTTCCATGCCATGTGACCCAGTGACTCCAAACCAGTATCCAATTGTAAAAGTAAACCCTAATGGTGCGGCCACACCAACCTGACGCTTGACCAGTGTGTGGTGGTTCAACGCTTCCAATGCGTCAACGCAGCTAGATGAGTCCATGTCCATGCAAGTGAACGGAGCGTTCCCTCTTCGTCATAACTATCAAACCAAACATCCTTTACATTCACTGAGCGAACATTATGAAAGTAAAATGCACATTTCTCGCTAAAAACTATGTAACTATTTCCACCCAGAATAAAGAAAGATGTCGGCCGTGGCTGCGCTGGAGTCTGAGGTAGGAAACCCAAACGCCGCCGTGTTTGGGTGCATGATAGAGTTTAGATCGGGTTAGATTAAATAATCTCGGATATAAATAACAATAATCGGGTTAAATAACTTCACATGGTGTGTCTGGTGTGTTTCCAGCATTCGTAGTGTTGATCAGCAGATATAGTCCGCCAAGACGTTGAGGTTGCTTAGCAACCAGAGACTCTGTCCATGCAAGTGAATGGAGCGTTCCCTCTTCGTCATAACTATCAAACCAAACATCCTTCACATTCACCGAGCGAACATTATGAAAGTAAAATCAGGGCTCTAAAGTGCGACCAATTTGGTCGCACATGCAACCTAATTTCTCAATGGTGCGACTAAAAAAAATCTGAGGTCGCACCGGTGCAACCAGCCGTTCAAAAAGAAAAAAACTCTGCGACTCTGAAAGGCCCATATCATGGTCCAAACCAATCAGAGATAATGAAGAGCGGGACCCCCCTCTGATTGGCCGTGGTCCAGATATTCCTGTTTATTCTACTTCATTTAAGAATGCTCGTCAGAATTTTGCGATTTTCACTGGCTACAATATTGCATCTGTCAGTTGTCAAATTTGCTGAACAAAATGTTAAACTTCAATAATTGTTCAGTCAACTTATATCGTGCATTTATTTAAGCTCTCAACAGCATAACCATACAGCTTCGCCACATCGGCGGGAAAACACGGCACACGCAAAGTAGGCTACATCCATGGAATCAGCCGTTCAAAACCAGTCTGCATGAATCGTATGACAACTGGATGGCAGGGGATGCGGACAAGGTATACACCGCAGGGGAGAACATGAGAGCCCCAGCTCGCCGCATAGTAGCCTGGGTGCTTTAAGCATGGAATAAGCTGGATACGGAGTGGGTGAAAAACTATGTGTGTGTGTGTTTGTGTGTCACTCTGTTCGAGCCTGTGTCACGTTAAAATTGTACCGGGGGCGAAAATTGTACCGGCCTACGTCATCGTTTGTTTACATCCTGACAACCTGCCCGGCAACAGACGACGCGATGCAGAAAACATGTTTCCAAACGACGAAATAACATAATACAGATAGCGGATCGCTATCTGTATTATGATAGATAGCGATAACACTTGTTTTTACTTTATATTTGTATTGTATTTAATTGTTTAACCGAAACAATAAAAAAAGTTGCCCGCGAAACGGGCGATCGCGTCAAATGACAAATGTTTTGCCCGCGAAACGGGCGATCGCGTCAAATGACGTAGGAGGGTTCTTGAAACATAATACAGATAACGGATCGCTAGATAACACTTGTTTTTACTTTATATTTGTATTGTATTTAATTGTTTAATCGAATTTAGCTAGTAAACTGAGTGTTTTAAGCAGGTTTCATAGTCTAGAATGTTCAAGAACCTTCCTACGTGATTTGACGCGTCATTTGACGCGATTGCCCGTTTTGCGGGCAATTTTTTTTATTGTTTCGATTAAACAATTAAATACAATACAAATATAAAGTAAAAACAAGTGTTATCGCTATCTATAATAATACAGATAGCGATCCGCTATCTGTATTATGTTATTTCGTCGTTTGGAAACATGTTTTCTGCATCGCGTCGTCTGTTGCCGGGCAGGTTGTCAGGTTGTCAGGATGTAAACAAACGATGACGTAGGCCGGTACAATTTTCGCCCCCGGTACAATTTTAACGTGACACCTGCATGAGAGTTCAATGTTGTCATTAGCTGTTACGTCTTTCTGACCAATCGCAGACTCGCAGTTCAAGGCCGACCTGGGCTGCTTCACTTCGGGAGGGGGCGCTCAGTTACTCCCCTCTAGACAAAACGGAATTGGTTGCGACGTTGACCCGGCGCCGCCCGAAACGTTAACGGGCCACCGGGAATTCTCCCAACTCTCCCGATTACCACTCTGCGTGTTCGTGCGTGCGTCCGTGCGTGCGTGCGTGCCTGTGTGTGTGTGCAGGCGTTATTCAATTGCCTGGTAAACATATAGGCCTACGGTAATATTCATACTGGTTTAAATAATGCATTTGATAGTAGGCTATTTCCCATCATTGCTGAGCAAGAGTTTTGTTCGAAAGTTCAGTGATAGAAAACAAATAATAGCCCGGGCTATTGCCAAAGATCAAGAAGGCCAAACTACATGAGTTGGCCATCAGAGGGGCATGTGACTGCAATTGAGGATAGTCCATAAGACCTGGAGCCATGAGATGTTCAGTTTGAAGTTTCAGTTTAAAACACTTGCACTTTTAATTTAGATTTTCTTTTTATTTCATTTATCTTCAGATGTTTTAAGTTTAAATTGCAGCTCAGTGAAGCACTTACAGCACCAAAATGTTTCAGTGAAATTACCTTTCTTGTGCAAATATTCAAATAAAGAACATTAGGTTGACCAGATTCTTAGTTCATCATTTACAAGTCAATATTGCCTACATGGACAGCTATTTAAAAAACGTGAACCTGTAAAACTGCAGTGTTGAATGCGATATGGTCGACAATTTGGGTGCACCTAACTTTTGTGCTGGTGCACCTAAGAAAAAAAGTTAGGCGCACCAGTGCAACCAGTGAAAAATGTTAGTTTACAGCCCTGAAAATGCACATTTCTCGCTAGAAATGTTTCCATAAACGCATTTAATGGCGTAACTACGTTACTATTTCCACCCAGAATAAAGAAAGATGTCGGCCGTATGCTTCTGTGCAAGCTCACTACTCTCTGCCAGTGACGTCGGGTCAAGCTCCACGCTGATTGGCCACCGCGGCTAAGCGTCACGCGTTGGAGCGTTGAAAGTTCAATTTTCTGAACTCCGGGCGTTGGTAGTGATGTTATGGTTTGCGTCGAGGCATCGGGGCGTGTGTCGAGTACCTCGGCTCCTCCCCCAGCGAAGCTCCGTATCGAGTAGGATTCACATAGGCGAAATGACGTAGCGTGTGACGTTCGAGGCTTTCATCTCGGGCTGTTCCGCGATATGAATAGAATAGAATTTATTGTTGTTCACAATTGGCACATTTTTACAAAAAGAAGACCCTACCCAGTTCCAAGATCACTTTTATGGCTATGTAATTAATCACACTCATTCTCAGTCATCATGCAGTTCTATTATTACAATTATTAGTAGGCTACTGTAGTTATAAGACAATCTATTTTGCCCGGGATGACTTA
This sequence comes from Gadus chalcogrammus, assembly GCF_026213295.1. Taxonomy (NCBI): domain Eukaryota; kingdom Metazoa; phylum Chordata; class Actinopteri; order Gadiformes; family Gadidae; genus Gadus; species Gadus chalcogrammus. The sequence continues at coordinate 28,470,856 of NC_079426.1, forward strand.
AAATCTTTGTCAAATGATCTGTTCTCTACCATGAGCTCTGGAGATATTTATGAACGGCACACTCACACGTATCACTGAAATGACTTTAATTCTTAAACGTCTTGATGTTGTACGAAGCAAACATCACATAATCACAGGAAACTCTTTCTTTCATCATAATTTCATTCACCACTAGATGTCCCTAGCGTACTCATTTGAAGCTTCGAGGTCGAACCACTTTGATGGTTCATCTGGCTGCGAGGCTTTGACGTTTCATGAGGCATCATCTCGGCACCACTAGGCGTTGGTGCGTTGGGCGCGTTACTGCGTTTACGTGCGTAATTACGTGCAACTGCCGCGCCTAAGGTGTTTCGTCTTATCTATCTATCTATCCATCTATCCATCCATCCATCCATCTATATATATATATATATATATTATTTACTTATATTATACTATATACCTGACATTTGAATTTTATTGTTTATTGTTATTGTTCCCACGAAACACCTCCGGGACCGGACGAAACTGTCCGTATCCGGAGGTATGAAGAGGCCAAGGCGGCTGCATGCTTCAGCGTTGGTGTTACGTTGTTGCGCCAAATTTACTCAAAGCAATTCATGCTCCCTTTTAGGTTGCGCGTGTTGCCAAGCAATTTACCGCCAGAACAGTAGGTGGAGTAATATGTGGAGTAAAGTTTTTCGTTGAAGACGACCTCGAGAATGACGTCTTTGTCTGTGGGAGTCGTTGGTTTGTTTATGTGCCAGATCGTGTTCTCCCCATACACAGTGAATGATGGCAACAGACAGAGGAACAGGGGTGATGAAGTTGTTGATCATTGGGGTTGTATAAATGTGCATATCTCTCTACATTTTAAAACGACATAATGTGATGGCAGCAAAGTTAACTTCACTTCACGTCAATGCTTTTGTATATGAGCCTGCCGGGTTCCATTCTATCAAACCACCCACCCTCCTTCCTCCTACTGCAGCGTTTCTCAAATTGAACCATGAAAAGGAGATTTTCCTGGTATTGGTCGAAGACTACCCAAGTGAAGCCTATATGGTGTATTTGTGTGTGGGCGTCGTCGTCGGCTGTTTATAAACCGCCTCCCAGTCATGTTCTACACATTGAACTATGGCAGAGAAATGTGATACTCCAGACAGGAAGTAGTAACCAGACCAGCAGACCAATCACAGCCTTGCAGGCTGCGCGGCTCGCGTAAAAGCTTACGTAAAAAATGACGCAAGTCTAAAAAAATCGCCCGACGCACGCAAGACGTGAGAAGTCGCGCAAGGGGTGCGCAAGGGGTGCGCAAGGGCGCGCAAGGGCCTCTTGCGCTTGCGCTTACGCTTACGTAACTGAGCATAAATCGGCCTTAACGCCCCCAACGCAACGCTTCAACGCTTCAACGCGTGTACCGCGCCTAGACCAATGGTTCCCTATGCAAAAATGACGATTTTCAAAGCCCCTAACGCGAGCAACGCGGTTGGTGTGGCCGTACCTTAAGAATAGGACACACCACTCTGTATTGTATTTTAGTGCTTTCTCTATTTTATATGAATATTAATATGCAGGAACTATCATATTTCTTTCAATAGCTTCCATGCCATGTGACCCAGTGACTCCAAACCAGTATCTAATTGTAATGGTAAACCCTAAGAATAGGACACACCACTTTGTATTGTATTTTAGGGCTTATATCCCTGGCAAGTTTAACTCGGCCGGACATGTCAAAGGAGAGGAGGCAGACAAAGCAGACATTACGACTATTTGACAAAAATTGCGGCCTGAGAAGGGAACACTGTGTGTTCACACCAAACGCGACATTTGTCGCACGTTTGCGTTGTCCCCGAAGTTTCGCCGCGCCACAAAACATAATCTGTCGCTGTGCAAGTTTTGTCGAATTTGTCGCACCACAACAAGATAACCACCATTGCATGTCTTTACCTTTTGTGGAAGAGGGAGAGACGTCGGAGGACCCGACGTCTATTCATAATATTGTAATGACCACGGAAGAGGCAGTGAATGTATTGATTATTATTGAGATTTATTAGATGGGCCTACCTAATAAACCGTTGGAACATACAAGACCGGAAACCACAGCAACGCCGGTAAACAAACCCTGAGAAGCCCAATCCCTATGAGCTCCCCACGCTACGGCCATCCGGAGGCGCACAGAGCTTTTGGCCGTGATATTATATAAACAATTATATTATATATTATATATAGAGCTCCGGGAGTCTCAAACGGCAACAATCACTTTCTCCTCAATGCTGCAGTTCACCCCGGACTGCACTGCACCGAGTTTGACGGTTGAATGCTGATTTGCTGTTACGTTACACATGTCACTCAGTGGCCACGCTGTTGAACGCTGATTGGCTGTCATCATGCGAAATTCGCGTCAAAGTTGAAATATTTCAACTCCAGCGAATTTGTCGCGCCACAAATCCATGTGAACGTGCTCGCCTGTGCACGGCGAAAGTGTGGCGCGACAAATCAAACTTGTCGCCGGTTTTTTCTCTCGCGAAAAATTCGCCCGATACGCATCTCTACGTTCACTTTGTATGGGATCTTGTCGCCCCGTCGCGTGAACGCACAATAAGTTAAAAGTAACATTACGTGCCTATTTGTATTCGATGTTCGCGACAGGGGCATTTTATACATCCCCTGGAGAACATCTTGCGATACATCGCATATATTCGATATATCACCCAGCCCTAATTCCTGTATATTAATATTCATATAAAATAGAGGAAGCACTAAAATACCATGAAAAGTGGTGTGTCCTATTCTTAGGGTTTAGTTCTACAATTGGATACTGGTTTGGAGTCACTGGGTCACATGGCATGGAAGCTATTGAAAGAAATATGATAATTCCTGCATATTAATATTCATATAAAATAGAGGAAGCACTAAAATACCATAAAAAGTGGTGTGTCCTATTCTCAGGGTTTAGTTCTACAATCGGATACTGGTTTGGAGTCACTGGGTCACATGGCATGGAAGCTATTGAAAGAAATATGATAATTCCTGCTTATTAATATTCATATAAAATAGAGAAAGCACTAAAATACCATAAAGAGTGGTGTGTCCTATTCTCAGGGTTTAGTTCTACAATTGGATACTGGTTTGGAGTCACTGGGTCACATGGCATGGAAGCTATTGAAAGAAATATGATAATTCCTGCATATTAATATTCATATAAAATAGAGAAAGCCCTAAAATACAATACAAAGTGGTGTGTCTTATTCTTAGGGTTTACCATTACAATTGGATACTGGTTTGGAGTCACTGGGTTACATGGCATGGAAGCTATTGAAAGAAATATGATAATTCCTGCATATTAATATTCATATAAAATAGAGGAAGCACTAAAATACCATAAAGAGTGGTGTGTCCTATTCTCAGGGTTTAGTTCTACAATTGGATACTGGTTTGGAGTCACTGGGTCACATGGCATGGAAGCTATTGAAAGAAATATGATAATTCCTCCTCTCCTCGAACCGTCACCTTATCGTGGTGGAGAGGTTTGCGTGTCCCTGTGAACCTGAGAGCTGTGTTGTCTGGAGCCTTGTGCTCCTGGTAGGGTCTCTCATGGCAGAGTGGTCTCAGGTGAGGGGCCAGACTAAGAATGGTTCAAAAAACTCCAATGAAGAACGGAAAAAGAGGAGATGTGACCCGGCCCGGAGGAAGCCCGGGGCCCCCGTCTGGAGCCAGGCCCAGACGGAGGGCTCGATGGCGAGCGCCTGGTGGCCGGGTTTGCCACGGAGCCCGGTCGGGCACAGCCCGAACAAACTACGTGGCACCCCCCCTCTCTTCATCCCATGGGCCCACCACCTGTGGGAAGACACGTTGGGGTCGGGTGCGCAGCCACATGGGTGGCAGCGAAGGTCAGGGGTCTCGACGGACCAGACCCGGGCGGCAGAAGCTGGCTCTGGGGACGTGGAACGTCACCTCGCTGTGGGGAAAGGAACCGGAGCTTGTGAGGGAGGTGGAGCGCTATCAGTTAGATCTGGTGGGGCTTACCTCCACGCACAGTCTCAGCTCTGGTACCGTACTCCTGGATAAGGGTTGGACTCTATTCTTCTCCGGAGTTGCCGAGGGCGTGAGGCGCCGTGCGGGTGTGGGGATACTCATAAATCCCCAGCTGAGCGCCGCGGTGTTGGAGTTTACCCCGGTAGACGAGAGGGTCGCCTCCCTGCGCCTAAGGGTTGTAGGGGGGAAAACTCTGACTGTTGTTTGTGCGTATGCACCAAACAGCAGCTCAGAGTACTCGGCCTTCTTGGAGACCCTGAATGGAGTCCTGTATGGGGCTCCAGTAGGGGACTCCGTAGTTCTGCTGGGAGACTTCAACGCCCACGTGGGCAACGATGGAGACACCTGGAGAGGCGTGGTGGGGAGGAACGGCCTCCCTGATCTAAACCCGAGCGGTCGTTTGTTATTGGACTTCTGTGCTAGTCATGGATTATCCATAACAAACACCATGTTCGAACATAAGGGTGCTCATAAGTGTACCTGGTACCAGAGTACCCTAGGCCGAAGATCGATGATCGATTTCGTGATCGTGTCATCTGATCTGAGGCTGCATGTTTTGGACACTCGGGTAAAGAGAGGGGCGGAACTGTCAACCGACCACCATCTGGTTGTGAGTTGGATCAGGGAATGGGGGAAATTTCCGGATAGACCTGGTAAGCCCAAACGAGTAGTGCGGGTGAACTGGGAACGTCTGGAGGAGGCCCCCGTCCTAGGTATCTTCAACTCACACCTCCGGCGGAGCTTTTCTGGCATTCCTGTGGAGGTTGGGGGCATTGAGCCGGAGTGGGCGGTGTTCAAAGCCTCCATTGCTGAAGCTGCGGTGGCTAGCTGTGGCCTCAGGGTCTTAGGCTCCTCAAGGGGCGGTAACCCTCGGACACCGTGGTGGACACCGGTGGTCAGGGAAGCCGTCCGACTGAAGAAGGAGGCCTTCCGGGATATGATATCCTGGAGGACTCCTGACTCGGTTGCAGGGTACCGACAGGCTCGAAGGGCTGCAGCGGCTGCCGTGTCGGAGGCTAAGCAGCGGGTCTGGGAGAAGTTCGAAGAGGCCATGGAGAAGGACTTTCGGTCGGCACCAAAGTGTTTCTGGAAGACTATCCGGCACCTCAGGAGGGGGAAACGAGGAACCATCCAAGCTGTGTACAGTAAGGATGGGACTCTGTTGACCTCAACTGAGGAGGTCGTCGGACGTTGGAAGGAACACTTTGAGGAACTCCTGAATCCGAATAACACGCCCTCTATGTTGGAGGCAGAGCTCGAGGTTGATGGTGTTTCGTCGTCAATTTCCCTGGTGGAGGTCACTGAGGTAGTCAAACATCTCCGCAGTGGCAAAGCCCCAGGGATTGATGAGATCCAGCCAGAAATGCTAAAGGCTCTGGGTGTTGAGGGGCTGTCATGGTTGACACGCCTATTCAACATCGCGTGGGAGTCGGGTACAGTGCCAAAGGAGTGGCAAACCGGGGTGGTGGTTCCCCTGTTCAAAAAGGGGGACCAGAGAGTGTGTGCCAATTACCGGGGTATCACACTTCTCAGCCTCCCTGGTAAAGTCTACTCCAAGGTGCTGGAAAGGAGGGTTCGGCCGATCGTCGAACCTCAGATTGAAGAGGAACAATGCGGTTTTCGCCCCGGACGTGGAACTACGGACCAGCTCTTCACTCTCGCAAGGATCCTGGAGGGGGCCTGGGAGTATGCCCATCCGGTCTACATGTGTTTTGTGGATCTGGAGAAGGCGTATGACCGGGTCCCCCGGGAGAAACTGTGGGAGGTGCTGCGGGAGTATGGGGTAAGGGGGTCTATCCTCAGGGCCATCCAATCTTTGTACTCCCAAAGCGAGAGCTGTGTTCGTGTTCTCGGCAGCCAGTCAGTTTCGTTCTCAGTGGGTGCTGGTCTCCGCCAGGGCTGCGCCTTGTCACCAATCCTGTTTGTGATATACATGGACAGGATATCGAGGCGTAGTCGTGGTGGGGAGGGGTTGCAGTTCGGTGGTCTGAGGATCTCGTCACTGCTTTTTGCAGATGATGTGGTCCTCATTGGATCATCGGCCTGTGATCTTCAGCACTCACTGGATCGGCTGGCGGCCGAGTGTGAAGCGGCTGGGATGAGGATCAGCACCGCTAAATCTGAGGCCATGACTCTTAGCAGGAAACCGGTGGATTGCTTACTCCGGGTAGGAAATGAGTCCTTAGCCCAAGTGAAGGAGTTCAAGTACCTCGGGGTCTTGTTCGCGAGTGAGGGTACTATGGAGCGTGAGATTGGCCGGAGAATCGGAGCAGCGGGGGCGGTATTGCGTTCGCTTTTCGTTACAACCGCACCGTTGTAACGAAAAGAGAGCTGAGCCGCAAGGCAAAGCTCTCGATCTACCGGTCGATCTTCGTTCCTATCCTCACCTATGGTCATGAGGGCTGGGTGATGACCGAAAGGACGAGATCGCGGGTACAAGCGGCCGAGATGAGTTTTCTCAGAAGGGTGGCTGGCGTCTCCCTTAGGGATAGGGTGAGAAGCTCAGCCATCCGTGAGGAACTCGGATTAGAGCCGCTGCTCCTTTACTTAGAAAGGAGTCAGCTGAGGTGGTTCGGGCATCTGGTAAGGATGCCCACTGGGCGCCTTCCTTGGGAGGTGTTTCAGGCACGTCCAGTGGGGAGGAGACCTCGGGGAAGACCCAGGACTAGGTGGAGAGATTATATCTCAACACTGGCCTGGGAACGCCTCGGGATCCCCCCGTCAGAGCTGGTCAATGTGGCCCGGGAAAGGGAAGTCTGTGGCCCCCTGCTTGAGCTGCTCCCCCCGCGACCCGACCCCGGATAAGCGGATGACGATGAGGATGAGGATGATAATTCCTGCTTATTAATATTCATATAAAATAGAGAAAGCACTAAAATACCATAAAAAGTGGTGTTTCCTATTCTCAGGGTTTAGTTCTACAATTGGATACTGGTTTGGAGTCACTGGGTCACATGGCATGGAAGCTATTGAAAGAAATATGATAATTCCTGCATATTAATATTCATATAAAATAGAGAAAGCCCTAAAATACAATACAAAGTGGTGTGTCTTATTCTTAGGGTTTACCATTACAATTGGATACTGGTTTGGAGTCACTGGGTTACATGGCATGGAAGCTATTGAAAGAAATATGATAATTCCTGCATATTAATATTCATATAAAATAGAGGAAGCACTAAAATACCATAAAGAGTGGTGTGTCCTATTCTCAGGGTTTAGTTCTACAATTGGATACTGGTTTGGAGTCACTGGGTTACATGGCATGGAAGCTATTGAAAGAAATATGATAATGCCTGCATATTAATATTCATATAAAATAGAGAAAGCCCTAAAATACAATACAAAGTGGTGTGTCTTATTCTTAGGGTTTACCATTACAATTGGATGCTGGTTTAGAGTCACTGGGTTACATGGCATGGAAGCTATTGAAAGAAATATGATAATGCCTGCTTATTAATATTCATATAAAATAGAGAAAGCACTAAAATACAATACAAAGTGGTGTGTCCTATTCTCAGGGTTTAGTTCTACAATTGGATACTGGTTTGGAGTCACTGGGTTACATGGCATGGAAGCTATTGAAAGAAATATGATAATGCCTGCATATTAATATTCATATAAAATAGAGAAAGCCCTAAAATACAATACAAAGTGGTGTGTCTTATTCTTAGGGTTTACCATTACAATTGGATACTGGTTTAGAGTCACTGGGTTACATGGCATGGAAGCTATTGAAAGAAATATGATAATGCCTGCTTATTAATATTCATATAAAATAGAGAAAGCACTAAAATGCCATAAAGAGTGGTGTGTCCTATTCTCAGGGTTTAGTTCTACAATTGGATACTGGTTTGGAGTCACTGGGTCACATGGCATGGAAGCTATTGAAAGAAATATGATAATGCCTGCTTATTAATATTCATATAAAATAGAGAAAGCACTAAAATACAATACAAAGTGGTGTGTCCTATTCTCAGGGTTTAGTTCTACAATTGGATACTGGTTTGGAGTCACTGGGTTACATGGCATGGAAGCTATTGAAAGAAATATGATAATGCCTGCATATTAATATTCATATAAAATAGAGAAAGCACTAAAATACAATACAAAGTGGTGTGTCCTATTCTCAGGGTTTAGTTCTACAATTGGATACTGGTTTGGAGTCACTGGGTTACATGGCATGGAAGCTATTGAAAGAAATATGATAATGCCTGCATATTAATATTCATATAAAATAGAGAAAGCACTAAAATACCATAAAAAGTGGTGTGTCCTATTCTCACGGTTTAGTCCTACAATTAGATACTGGTTTGGAGTCACTGGGTCACATGGCATGGAAGCTATTGAAAGAAATATGATAATTCCTGCATATTAATATTCATATAAAATAGAGAAAGCACTAAAATACAATACAAAGTGGTGTGTCCTATTCTTAGGGTTTAGTTCTACAATTGGATACTGGTTTGGAGTCACTGGGTCACATGGCATGGAAGCTATTGAAAATACTGCAAGTATTTTGCATTGATATATTTACGTGAAGTAATTTATTGACGGTCCCTAAATCAGTTTCCAGCGATTCACCGCGAGGCTCTGCGAGGTGCGCTAACCGTTCTCCTGCTGCTATTGTCGGGCAAATATCCGTGAAGTCGCGGCTGGAACTGGACTGAATATCCGTCGAATATCCAACCTAAAACTAAATTCACCGCGGTCCAGCAGTCAAGAATCAGTGCTCGTGTCATTCCGACCTAGGAGCAGACCCACTGCCGTTCATAGTGAAGGATTACCCCCGAAAGGACATCGGCCCTGGAGGGAACGTCTTATGGAAGCATATATGTAGCAAAATTCAAATGGCAATGCAATTTGCAATTTGCAATTCAATAAGTAATTACGTTATGCAATTGACAATGCATTATGCAATTTCATAATGTAATTTGTAAATACGTTATTCAAACTGTATTTTAATATGCAAAATGACAATGCAATCCTCAATTAAATTTGCAAAAGTTATAACAATAAAAATACAATAACATTTTGTCAAATTATTTTGAGTTCCTTTATTCAAATTGAAAAGCTATAGCGTCCCCGTGATTGCAATCCACTTCGCCACGCTCTGTGTGTTGCGATATTCAAATGACATTTCAATCCGCAAAACGGAATCCAAAACGGAATCCAAAGAGGAAATCCAAAGAGGAATCCAAAGAGGAATCCAAAAAGTCAATATGCAAAGTGGCAAACGTATCAGCCAATCAGCGTCTGGGCGGGAACTACTTCACTTTCTATTGTGTCTGACTGTTTTATGTGTGGGGGGTGGGAGTAGTGATGGGAATTTCGATTATCTATGGAGCACAACATAAACATTAGTAAAAGAACTCTAGAAAGAGTGCTTCATAGGAATCAGCTGTGGCGAAGACGCAATAAGGCGGACATCGGAGAAGTAGCCGATTTCATACATCGCCAATTACAGTCCTCTGGCCAACAACATGGCTACAGGTGGATGCAACATAAGTGTTGGATGGCAGGGATCATCACGGACAGAGAGACCGTTCGTCTCTTGCTGCGTCAAATGGATGGTGGTGGCGTGGATCTCCGTGCACGGCACCGTCTGAGACGTAGAGTCTATGTCAGTCGTGGCCCGAATTATGTGTGGCACATAGATGGATATGACAAATTGAAGCCGTATGGGATATGCATCAGTGGTTGCATTGATGGGTTCTCGCCAAAGATGATCTGGCTAAACACCCACTCAACTAACAGCGACCTACGTCTTATAGCGGGGTATTTCATTGATTCAGTGATGCAGCATGGTCGCCCATTGAAAGTGAGATTGGATCGCGGGACGGAGAACACACACATTGCCGCAATGCAAAGTTTTATTCACAGCAGTGAAAACGGCATTTCCCCAGACTGTCACTCTAGGTCCAAGCACGGGGAACCAACGTATTGAACGCTGGTGGTGTACGGCTGATTTCTATGAAGCACTCTTTCTAGAGTTCTTTTACTAATGTTTATGTTGTGCTCCATAGATAATCGAGCCAAAATTTCAGCATTTGTATACCTCCGTCTGAAATAATCTTTAATAATCGAGTTCATCATCTCCAGCTAATCTACTGTAATAATAGGCTATATGTAGCACCTATGGATAAGCTACAATTAGGCTACAATGACTGGTCTGGTCCTGTTGAGAAGTTATCTCATTATAATGAGATAGTATCTCATTATAATGAGATACTATCTCAAAATAACGAGATACTATGTCAAAATAACGAGATACTATCTCAAAATAATGATACTATCTCAAAATAATGAGATACTATCTCAAAATAATGAGTTGTGACCTGCATTTTTTTTCTTTTACGTGGCGGAAACGGGCTTCCATACATACGAACTAGAAGCAGAGAATGTCTAATATGAGACGGGCTCTGCTAGAAGTGAACAAGGAAATTACGAGCAAGGGACGTAGTTCCCGCCCAGACGCTGATTGGCTGATACGTTTGCCACTTTGCATATTGACTTTTTGGATTCCGTTTTGGATTCCGTTTTGCGGATTGAAATGTCATTTGAATATCGCAACACACAGAGCGTGGCGAAGTGGATTGCAATCAAGGGGGCGCTATAGCTTTTCAATTTGTATAAAGGAACTCAAAGAATTTGACAAAATGTTATTCTATTTGTATTGTTATAACTTTTGCAAATTTAATTGAGGATTGCATTGTCACTTTGCATGTTAAAATACACTTTGAATAACGTATTTACAAATTACATTATAAAATTACATAATGAATTGTCAAATGCATAATGTAATTCCAAATTGCATTGCCATTTGAATTTTGCTACATATATGCTTCCATAAACGTCTCCCCTGCTGTGCTTCCCGACTACGGTCTGGGAGCCATATAGCAGGAAAGGTGTAACACATGGATGGTCATATATATATATATATATTAATATCTATGTGGATGGTTACGACATTATGCTAATCAAAATCTCTATGCAGAATATGACGGGATTTTCACTTCCGGAACCAAACTGTTGCGCTCTGTGGGCATGTGGCGGTCAATCTTCTTCTTCTTCTTCTTCTTGGGGTTTATCGGCGGTTGGCATCCACAACTTGGTGCATTACCGCCCTCTTCTGATCCAGTTAATGAATCAAAAACAAAAATATCCTAACACTCACTCATTCACACCTTCTTTCTACTCTATATCCTACCATATAACCCTGTTTCTCTCAAAAAACAATACTTTTATACAATTCCTCTTCATTAAACTTAAAATACTTTCCAAAGTATACTCCTGTATACCCAATTCTCTCAATTGATTTTTCATACTTTCCCTCTCCATCCCATAACCACTACAGTTCATTAAAACATGTTCCACTGTCTCCTCTACCTGGCACCCCTCACATAATCCAGTGGGGTGTTTTCCTATCAAATTCATTGTTTTATTTAGTGCACTGTGCCCCAACCTTAACCTAATCAAAATGTGTTCATCCTTCCTCTGACCACTATACCTTATTTTAACATTAACACTTTTTTGAATATCATATAAATATCTCCCTTTCTCCTCACTGTCCCATTTGTCTTGCCACATCTTGTTAACTTTTCCCCATATCAGGCTTTTAACTTCTGCCTTACTTAAACTGATATTCATTTCTACTTTTTCCTTCTCCAATGCCTTCTTCGCCATCTTATCGGCTTTCTCATTTCCCTTCACCCCTACATGAGCTGGAACCCATAAAAAATGTATTTGCCTCCCCTGCTGAACGATTCTCGTAATCGACTGTAGAACTTCATACAACAAACCTTGGCGACTACTTGAATAAAAAGACCTCATACTTGCCAAAACTGATGCTGAATCTGTACAGATCACAATTTTTCCAACTGAACTTGATTCCACCCATTTTAAAGCGACCAGCACCCCCAACATCTCCACTGTATAAACGCTTAAATTATCTGATGTTCTTCTATTAAACTCTATTCTTTTTGATGGAACAACTACTCCAAACCCTGTCGCTCCTGTCTCAGGTTGTTTGGCACCATCTGTAAAAACATGAACATACTCACTGTACTCTATAAGAAGATGAATATTAAAAACACTAGCCAGGTCTATCTGTTCTCTCTCTCTCTTCTTTATACCCAACACAAACCAGTCCACCTCTGGCCACACCATCCTCCATGGCGGCATTAATGGATATACCACTGTTGGACTAAGCTTCAATTCACCCACACCAAACTCTTTCGCTATATCATTCCCCACCCGACCAAAATGATTCCTCTCACACTTCCCATAAACCCAGCACTCTTTCAACACTCCTTGTGTGGGGTGAGACTCACTGTGCCCTCGCAGATTAGCCCAATAGTTCCCCATCAAATGTTTCCTTCTCAACTCCAGTGGCATTTCCCCCATTTCTACCTGCAGGGCAGGCACTGGTGATGATTTAAAAGCCCCACTGCATACCCTTAATGCCTTAGCCTGAATCACGTCCAGCTTTCTCAAGAGAGACACTGCGGCTGACCCATACACTATACACCCATCAAACACAGATCTAATCATAGCTACATATATAGTCTTTAAAGCTGAACAGCTCGCTCCCCAATCCCTACCAGTCAAACATCTCATCACATTTATTACCTTTTTGCATTTATCCTCAATCTTCCTAATATGGTCTGCCCACGTTACCCTAGAATCAAAAATAACTCCCAAATATTTAAATGAGCCAACTCTTTCCAACTCTTTCCCATACATCCTCAATTTCATCCCATCCTCAATTCTTTTCCTAGTGAAAAATACAGTTTGCGTTTTCTCTACCGAAAATCTGCACCCCCAGTCACCCCATCAATTGCAGACTGGACTTTACTAATAATATGCATCACATTTCTTCCCCTTTTCCACAAAGCCCCATCGTCTGCAAACAGAGAACTTCCTATATCCTCTGGTACCTTTGAAAAAACATCATTTATCATGATTATAAATAATAAAGGACTAATTACACTTCCTTGGGGAGTGCCATTCCCCACCATATACTTATTTGACAATTCAGACCCAATCCGGACTTGTATTTTTCTGTCAAACAAAAAATTCTTTATCCAATTAAAAACCCTTCCACCTACCCCCATATTATACAACTTAATTAACAAACCTTCCCTCTACATCATGTCATATGCTTTTTCGATATCAAAAAACACTACCACCACTGACTCTTTGTTTGCCTGTGCTTTCCGTATCTCATTTTCAAGCCTTACCACTGCATCCATTGTATGTCTCCCTTTTCTGAAACCACTTTGACAACTTGTCAACAACCCTTTCTTCTCAAGCTCATACGTTAACCTTTCTGTCACCAATCTCTCCATTATTTTACATATGTTAGACGTTAATGCTATTGGCCTATAACTAGAAGGTTTACCTGGATCTTTCCCTGGTTTCCTAATCGGAATCACCACCGCTTCCTTCCATACACTTGGTAACTTTCCCTCCACCCATACTCTATATCCATATTATATAGTTCTAACAATTTTTCCATTCCTCTTTCTCCTAGATGTTTTAACATTACATAGCTCACCTGATCTCCCCCTGGAGCTGAGGGCTTTGCTTTTTTAATTGCTCTCACAAGCTCTGCCATTGTAAATCCATCATCTATTTTCTCCCTAGTATCTACTCTCCTAACTAGCACATCAGGATAATTACTCAAAGTAACTTCTCTTCTCCTTCTCCCTTCCACTGTCAACTGATCAACACTATGCACCTTAGCAAAAGATTTGGCCATCAAATCAGCCTTATCTTTATCACATATAGCAGTTTGCTCCTCTAACGTAATCACTGGGTACTCCCACTCTCTTCTATCTCCTCCCATCTTCCTTATCATTCCCCACACTTCTCCTACCGGTGTTGTTCTTCCTATCTTACCACAAAACTGTCTCCAGCTTACCCTCTGTGTTCTCTTTGTAACTCTCTTTACCAGTGCCTGTGCCCTCTGATACTCCACCAAACTTTGTGTATTATGCTCTCTTTTGACTTTCCTAAATGCTTTGTTTCGGGCTTTAACTGCCTTGGAACACTCCTCTGTCCACCAAGGAACTAACTTCCTATCCCTTCTATTTTTACTTCTTGGAATAGATTTACTTGCTGCAGCAATAATTGCTGATGTAACACTGTTATTTACTGTATCTATATCTCCACTAGTAACAACTGAAACCATAACTTCTTCACTGACCAACTTAAATATACCCCAATCTGCTTTACTATACACCCATTTCTGAATTCCATTTCCAACAATCACTTCTCCTCTTCCTCCTACTGAACAAAGTAACACATAGTGGTCACTACCTAAAGATTTACCTGTCAAAACCTCCCAGTTACTGATCCCTGCCAAACTTACTGACACCAACGTCAGATCCAACACTGACTCATTACTTGTTCTTATATCCATCCTTGTCCCCCTCCCATCATTCAAACAAACAAGATTATTGTCCTCCATTAACTCTTCAATCACTTTCCCATTCGTGTCTGTATGATTCCCTCCCCACATTGTGTTATGAGCATTGAAGTCTGCACACCATATTATCCTGTGTCTTTCTATACCTTTAATCCTAACTAGTTTATCATTCTCTAACCTTTGACATGGATTATAGTAATTAACAACAACAAACTCCTCTCCCCCCTCCCATACCTCCACCACTATATACTCTTGTTCCGTTCCAATATCTAATACCCTGTATGATATACCTTGCTTGATAAATGTTACACACCCTCCACCAACCCCTTCACCTTCACTCCTGTCTCTTCTTATACCTACATATCCATAGATAACAAAATCTAACACTGGTTTCAAAAAGTGGCGGTCAATCGAGGAGCACAAGGAAACATAATCGAGCCCCGAGCCCGGATGGAGAACACGCATGCGCATCCGACACGCTTTCCGCTCGGATCTGGAAGTGCCTCAGTGTGAAAATGGCAGAAAGTAAGGAGGAATCAAAGTTGGATCTAATCAGCAGATGTATCCGACCGTTCCCCGACTTCCCAAGTGAAGGGATTCTCTTCAGGTGCGTACATTTGAGTTGCTATCTAGTGTAATAACGGTTAAATAAATAATAAGTGTTATATAACGTAAATTAGACCATTGCTGATTAATCTATGTAGTCTTACGTTATGTGTGAGGCTAATATCGTGTGTTCGAAACATGATGTGTTTAATTTGCAGAGATATTTGCCCTATAATGAAAAGTCCAGCAGCACTGACAGCAGTGATCGATCTGTTTGAACAACACGTCCTAGAGTGCCACCCGGTTGTTGATCTGATAGTTGGTAAGTAGCCGTCATGTCGCCACACATACACCTCCCTTAACCCCCCTGCTCATCTTTGGTAAATTCGACCCGGTGCTTGATTCAATTTCTATAAATTGTCAGAAACCCAAAAATCCCACAACTAATTTTAACTCTTTACTAACACCATTTCCAACAATTAAATCAATATTTATTTCAATAGGGTTATTAATCTCTCACAGAGCATTGTTTAATCAGATTAATACAATGTTAAACTTATTTTACCACAGGTATTGATGCTCGTGGGTTCCTCTTCGGTCCTCTTCTGGCACAGAGGTTAGGAGTAGGCTTTGTTATGGTGAGGAAGAAAGGCAAGCTGCCAGGGCCTACTGTGTCTGTGGCGTACACGTTGGAGTATGGCACGGTAAGGCAGACTTGGATGTTCCCAGCTTAATGATTATTCAACCGAACACATTATTCACGTTGATGGTATAAATGTAGTCATTATGTAAGTATTATTTTGGTATCCACCATACTTTAGAGCCTACTATTTATGTACTATAAATAAGGATACTTGATGATTTACATGTTCAGTTAGACAAGAATAATTAGGTTCCCCCTCCCTCTATGTGAGTGACTTTATTGGTAAGATAATGTTTTGTTTCCAACATAGGCTGAGGCTGAAGTTCAGGAAGATTCTGTGTCCCCTGGACAGAAAGTTATTCTTATTGATGATCTTTTGGCCACTGGAGGTGAGAAAATATGTTTTAATGAAATGTTGACGTTGTTTATTTCTGTGTTTTTAAAAGTAGAATTTAACAATCCATCGCTACCATATGGATAAATGAACATGCACCAAACATGAAACACAACTGTTTTAAATGTTTTGGTTGTCTGCCATCTATGTTCGGTTTTACAAGGGACCCTGTTTGCTGCATGCGAACTGATGAAGAAGCTACGTGCCGAGGTCCTTGGATGCTTGGTGGTGGTGTCACTCAAGGACTTGAGCGGTGCAGACAAACTGAAGCCACACACCGTTTTCCCACTTATTCAGTATTGACCCTCTCTAAGTAAGAGGTTTTTTTTTTGCTAGCAGCATGATGTGATGGATTTGAGAGTCTGCATGCAGTGCGTACAACTAGGCCTTGTAAATACCTTGTACAGTGTTGTTTATATTGAACCTTCTAAGTGTGTGTGTGTGTGATATGTTTGTTGCTTCCTAGATCAACACTTGCCCAATGCAAACATGTTGCCGAATAAGTTATTTTTTCTATTGTAAAACTGCATTTTTTCTAATTCACTTATTTTCCTTATTAGGTTGTATCACAACGTAACCAGGCTCCCCTACATGCATAGAACAACATCCCCATCCAGACCTAGAGCCGAACTGTTTGAATTGTTACACCCTGCAGAAAATCAACAACATTTAAAAAGCTGACCATGGACCTTTGACGCATAGCACAGAAGAAGAGTAATTTTGTCTAAATTAAAATCAGAAGAGTGAGGTTTTGTTATATTAAAGGACCCAAATCATTAAGAAATTAGAAATAAATGTTTTTCTGATTTTGCGGTACTCAGGATATGGCAGGAATTTCCTGCTTCAACAGTTTGTTGTCATCTGACCGCACATTGCCTGAAGCGGGAGACATTGCAACCACAACTTCCTGTGAGGGTCCCTCATACTGGGATGAAAGCATCATCTTAAACTCAACAAACGTCCCTGGGTCCTCAAAGACGAGCCCCATCCTCATAACCTGTAAAACATTGCATTCAAATAGACATTTTGTGTTTTTTAAGAAATAACTTCTGAATCCGTCTTCCTTGTACATATGTCAAGTGTGTAAATAATCATTAACAAATTTTACATTATATTATATATAATGCAAATGTTTTACAAAGTAAAAGAAGAGCCTGTTTTCATTGGCTGTGCGTTACATTCACTCTTCTTGGATTTGGGGAATGGGACAGCTTGACCACACATCAAATGTCAACACAATATCTGAGCTGACTAACCAAAACAGTTGAATTGAACACTGTAACGTGAGTTTGTAAATCTACCTTTGGAAGGTGAGGTTCCACTTTTCCTGGAGGCCATATGGTTACTTCTCAGATATGGGATGGATGACACTGGCAGTGTCAAATATGAGCGCTTGAGCAGGTAGCCTTCAGTTTTTGCAAACAAATTCCCTCAGCTGTTCCTATAGCTTTAGTGGATCCTTCTGATTGATGGAATGCGCAAAAAATAATCTCATTAAATGACCTGAAGGCTGCCCTACTACAATAATCAATAATCTTCCTCCCACTCAGGGTGAAAATGGTAGGTCTTAGCTCGTTTCCCCTCAGCCATGCCAACGTTTAGGAGTGCGTTACTACTGTTGACGGCTTTCAACTGCTGTTGACAGCGCATGCGCTACCGCTGGCCTGCGCTACCCACTTCGTTCCCTTTATATTATATGCATTTGTTTTTGGCTGAGAGTTTAAGGACAGAGGGGGGCGTGTTATCCCGATGGTAACGATCCATGCCAACTTTTAGTTACTTTTTTTAGTACCGTCTTTGTATAAGCGTTGGATATGCTGCTCTGGCTTAAGAGCAAGAAAATATTAATGGCTATAAGAGCTTGGGCTTCTGAATACTCCTGAAATATAGTGTTGTTTTCAAAAACTTTACCTTTGCTCTCACTGGACACTAGAAACGTGCAGACTGGGTCAATGTGTCTCTCTGTGGCTTCTGTTCCTTGATATGAGAGAGGTGGCCTGGCAATCCTGAGCACTTGCTCGCCCTTTAGGATATCCCGGCGTGCTGTAGTACAAAGTGAGGTTGAAAATATTTTTTTAATAAAGCCACATAGATTAAGACATAAAGAAATGTTAAATGGCTTAAATAAAGTGAAGGGATTTGAACAAAAGTTCAAAAGTCTAAATGGAGTAAACCTGCACATCCATGGCAGTCCACTCCTCCAGTTGAAGTACCAGAGTCCTCCCATTGACTCCCATGGTAAAAAAAAAAGCTAATACTTTAAAAGTAGAATATCT
Organism: Gadus chalcogrammus; assembly: GCF_026213295.1. Lineage (NCBI taxonomy): Eukaryota > Metazoa > Chordata > Actinopteri > Gadiformes > Gadidae > Gadus > Gadus chalcogrammus. Next base: position 28,489,164 of record NC_079426.1, read on the forward strand.
TAAAATGTTTAAAATATTCAAAAAATCTGAAAAGAAGCACATGATTCAAAGCTATTCTGAATATGAAAGGAGATAGGTACCAAAGTTTGTAGAGAAAGAAAGAAAGAAAGACTGATGAAGAACAATAGTTGAGCGCGTCATGAACACTAATTAGTGTTCCAGCTAATACTGGAACACGACAACAGTCAGAGAACAAGGTGGATGTTGTCATGGACCACAAAGATTGGGTGAAACAGGGGAGGGACAGCTCTGGCCCTGTGTAACCTCTTCTATGGGCTGGAGGCAATTCCCCATGGAGCTCCATGTGGGCAGCAGCTGATGTTGACGGCTGCGTCCTAGAGATATCGCTCATTGTAATGCTCATACTGCTAAACGACTACTAGCTTATAAAATAATCATTAAGTGGCTTTTTTTGATTATTAATGTTCACATTTTAAATAACATCAATATAGCTTCTTAAATATGTATTTAATAAACCTCAATTTTACATACAATAACTCCAATTCTTATGACAACATTGTAATTTTGCAATTTGTGCAAGACTGCTAGATACTTTCAATTGAGTTGAAGTAGTTTTTTAATGCGTAATTGATGGTCTTTTCTTTGATTGACTTGGCGGCTCCTGCCTATCGGACCTTAAACTCAAGCATGCAAAAGAACTCAAAGACTTACTGAAAAAATCTCACTAACTACACGGTTGATCACACCAGGTGAGTAGAGGTTGGCCTATTAGGCCTGAAACAATCATATGGTTGAGGCAGGTCACTATTTCCAACTAGGCCTTACTCTAGTAAAGACTGAAACTCCAGTTACAAACATAAGACACTAATCTTATATTTGGAAAAAGTTGTTGGTGGTAATAACATTGTTGTTCCTACTATAATCCAAGGTCAAACTTAAAATAAATACACAATTTCATGGGCTGCTTATTGTATTCTTTCTCAAAACAATGTATATAATGTCATTGCGCTTTATGTTGGAAGCTGCATTCTTTGCTATGACATTACACCATTCTAATGTCACCACCAGAGCAGGGCTCCACTGCTCTGTTGCATCCATCTGCAGTTTGTATGTTTACTTTTGGATTCAATTTTCTAATCCTTTTTCAGACCTCAAGGTAATATGCTCTGGGTTTGATCTGTACTTCTAGCAACTTTAGAATTTAAACCCAAGTAGCACTTAAGAGTAGTAGTAAAAAGTGAGTTCACACTGAATTCAGCATGAACAAAACATTGTTCTGAAAGTAATGCTCAATATTTGGGATAGTAAAAAATAGTTGAATGGATAATTTATTATAATTATAACTGCATAACCTGTAGCAAAGGCATTTACAGTTTAAATCCCTCTCCAACTGTTTGACTGACATCAAGACCTGGATGCAAAACAGCTTTCTCAAACTCAACTCCAACAAATCCGAAATCCTCATCATTGGTCCTGACACCCTCACTCACTCCACTCTGAACTTCACCCTTAACATTGACGGCTCCACCATCACCCCCTCCACCAAAATCCGTAACCTTAGAGTTATCCTGGACCCCACTCTCTCCTTCCTCCCCCATGTTAACCATATTACCAAAACTGCCTTTTTCCACCTCCAAAACATCGCCCGCCTCCGCCCCAACCTGTCAACTACCGCTGCTGCGACACTCATCCACGCTTTCATTTCATCCAGGCTTGACTACTGCAATGGTCTTCTCTACGGCACCACCAACAAAGTCCTCAAAAAACTTCAATATGTCTAGAACTCAGCTGCACGCCTCCTCACTGGTACCCGCTCCAGAGAACACATCACACCTGTCCTCCGTGAACTCCATTGGCTTCCAATTAAACACAGAATCAACTACAAAATCGTACTCATCACCTACAAGGCCCTCAACAGCCTAGCCCCCCCTACCTTGCCGACCTTCTCCATCACCACGCCCCCTCCCGATTCCTCAGGTCCAATTCTGCCAACCTGCTACAAGTTCCACGGACTGAGCGACGGACTTGGGATGATCGGGCCTTCTCAGTTGCTGCCCCCACCCTTTGGAATTCACTCCCCTCCCACATCAAAGTCTCTCCAACCCTCTCTTCTTTTAAATCTGCCCTCAAAACATACCTTTTCACACTAGCCTTCCCCACCTAACTCCCACCTTATTCTTCATGTTTAACCTCTGTTTTTCTTTTATTCCTAGTCTGTTTTACATAGTTTTGATAGGGCAATATGTAAAGCATCTTAGAGTACCGTATTAAGCGCTATATAAATTTCATTTATTATTTTTATTACAGCTTTTAAATGTAATTTACAAATGTTAACTGAGGCACTCCCTACCATTGATTAGCTCACACAAAACCCTTAACTTATGCTTTGTTACTACCTGAATTGATAAATCCAGCCGCAACGTCTTTTATAAAAGCTTAGTAAGGCGTAGTCCTCACTTTAGATAAGCTCAAAGAAATACCTAATCATGATTGCAGCATTGTTTTTGTTTCTAAAGCACTATTAGCACATTGCAAATCTATTTTTTTTTTTTAAACCATTGACATACACTTTTAAATAAATCTTCATAAAACATCTAAATCACTTTAAATGATTAAAAATAGCTTACAAATGCATATTCATATATGAACAATGCTTACTAGGAATCCACTATTTACTACCCCTATTTAATGCATTAATGTTGTTATCCTAAAGTGCTATTGAATCCTCCCAAAAACCTGTTACTAGATTAGTTATTCCATTTATGTCATTTAACAAGCATAAGTATTATATAAACATATTTAAAATAAACAAATCATCCAAAAAGCTCATAGTATCAGCATCCTGGTATTTATCAATATATTTAATTCATATAAAAAATTAGCAGAATCAGGGATGCAATAGATCGGTTAATCATAAACTTAACAGCTTCAAATGGAAATTCAGAGCTTACTTGAACAACCCATAACTTAGTAACACAAGTACTGATGTGCTAATATCGTCTTTGTCGCATCGTTTGAAGAAGCTTCCAAATACAAAATAACAGATTTTTTTCTGATACACATATGTACATTCATGCCCTTAAATGCTAACACAGTAGCATTTATTGATGCAAAACCAAAATAAAAATGTAAAGCCACACCTATACACAAACATGCACACTATCCCCTCAAAATCCTGCATTATCCATGTTGTTCACTTGAGGTGTGCCATTATTATTGGACAAAAGATGCCATTGGATGTCAAGGACACAACCTCTGTCAAAGTGACTATTCAACTGCTATGCAGGTTCCAGGTATTTTGAGAGGAACGGGGGTAAAACAGTCCAGGTTACAAACGGAGATGGTCATCTTAAAACCACTTATTTATCAAACGTTTTATCAGCCTGCTTACCAATCTCTTTTGACACCATTAATGACTTAAAACTTCAAGACCAAAAGTTGCATATTGAAATACGTATACACACAAAAACACATTTCTTCAGAGCCTCTGTTCCTCTTTAAGCCTAAGGGAAAGTTTGTCCTGAACAATGTGGAGGTCCATATTCTTGCAGAGCTTCAGGTAGAAGTCCTTCCTCACTGGATGGATTGTCAGCCAATCAGGGACCAACTCTGCCAACAGCTGGAGGTGTTTCTCCATCTCACCTAGAAGAGGGCGACAAAAGTGTGAGCAACAAAAAAGGAGACCCAGTTAAATAACACATTTCCCAAGATACTGTTTGATGCACCAGTAGCCTACCAAAAGCTGTGACTATAACGAATACTGTAGATACACATTTACATTAGAGCTGTTATTTTATACAAAATACTATATCTGCTTTGGTTGAAGGAAGAGTCCAACATACAAGTAGGACTAATCTGCATGCCAAAAATCAACGTCACTAGTGGTCTTTTAGTTAAACAAGCAATCATCGCCAAGGAAAGTGCTATGATCCGGTAACTTCCGCTTAAAACCGAGGGAAGGCATCCAAAAATACATCAACCCCTGGATGGCTGTTATAGAGCTTAAATATGGAACGGCAGACGGAACGCAAAGGGACACGAATCAGCTGGAAGCACGCATATTGTTCTCAAGTCTAATTGTTTTGAGTATTTATAATAATAAAAAATAATAAAAAAAGTCAAGCAATGTATCAAAAGTTGGCACATCTCAGTACGACCAAGGTCCCACCGTTATTTTTGCAACATGCATTATTTCAGTTGGCCCTCATGCCGTGAATGTGTTCCGCCACACACCAGTTGGTACGTAGGTATCAAAACAGTCGGCAGTTCCTTGAAAGTAAAAATATAAAAATAAATACTCTTAGCCTTTTAAGAGACTGGAGCACAACCTCGTCCATACTGCCACGTTATTATGTAATTTCTAATTATAAAGAATATTATAACGAAGTCATGAAAGGCAGATTTTACCGACTGGTGTGAAAAGGGCCATCCAGAATTTTCCACCAGATTAAATTAATGGTCAGATATTTTGGGAACCTGCATGTGGTTTAACATCGGTTAACAGGTTAACCTCAGGGCTGTAGGACTCAAGACCTTTTATAGTCTCAGACTAGTTTTATTTTCACTCTGAAAAAAAAAAAAGAAAAAAAAGAAAAAGAAAAAAGAAAAGACAAAAACCGGGCCACCAATTCAGTTCAGTACTGTGCCCAGAGACCTAAAACACCCGTCAGGGCCCACTGACCGAAATTATCCAGAGTATATATGAACCCGATTCAAAACGGCACCGCAAAATGACTAAGGACATAGTCATTTCGAGTTCATAGGGAGAGTTACACGGAGACCAGAGACCGGGTTTACATCTTTGGTAAAGACACTGGATAACAGTACAGCACGCCACCACGTATAGAAACCGTGATCAGTGTTCTCGGAGAGGATTTATTTTTCTGTCCCTCTCATTTTGTCTTGACCTGAACCCTAACCTCTTTGGACTCAGACTCGACAAGCCTTGGCCTCGACAAAGATGGTCAAAGATGGACTACAACTTTGGTTGATTAGGCATATTAGATGCATATTCTAATTCTTCAATTAATATTTCCAACATTAGTGCAGAGCATCATGGTTTCAGGACAATAGAAATAAAACCTTTAACCAACTGCTCTTTGTGGTGTCGACTTCCAAAGCACAGCCACACCGTCGTGAGCTAATTTATACCACAACACAGGATCTACATCTAAATACACGATCATCTGAAATAACATTGATTATACAATACATAATACCCATTAGCTTCGGTTACTTGTACTGCACATAAAACCCTATGTGTACGCACCTGTGGAGAGGGCAGACCTGTAGCTGGCCACCATGCGGTTACACGCCATCTCCATGATCAGAGCCGGTTTCCTCTCTGCAACGAACACCGTCCTCAGGATGCGGGCCAGCTCCGTCAGACGGGTCATCATGAGGAGGCGTAGCTCCTGGGCCGGGTTCCTCGTCATGGCGGCCTCCAGCTTCTGGGCCTCCTTTGCACGGATCTGACAAAACAGACACCTATTTTAAAAAAACTGACCGACTCAAGTCAAAGACCCGGTGGCTGCGACGCAAAACTCTGCTTTTGGTGCAGAAGTCAAAATTACTGTACCGACAGCGAAATATTGTTTCACCTTCTTCTGCCAAATGTACTTATTTTAAGTCGCTTTGGAGAAAAGTGTCTGCTAAATGGTCTGAATGTATATGTAGAAGTCCTTCAGCGACCTGAACCCAGATTCAGCTGTAGACATCATAATAAGGACTGTGGTACTGTTACATGGCACCTACCCGATCTAGAAGGGCCTGAGAAACTCCTTTGAGGTCCCTGGAGGTTGTTGAAGCAGGAGCTACCGGCTCGTTGGTCCCTGTGGTCGGTGGTGAGACAGGCTGTGGCTCCTCACCAACAGTGGATGCTGCGGTCGTCTTTAAGGCTGCACAGGTCAACGCGCTCGCCATCTGGAATGCAAGCATTACATGTTAAAGTGGCAGGCAAGGGCTGAATGATTTGGGGAAATAATCGAATTGCGATCATTTCGACAAATATTGTGATTAAGTAGGGGAAAAAATTATTGTGATTTACATATCGCGTTCTATTATACCAGTCCACGAGTCTTGCTAGACATTACCTGGAATATATAAATATGACATGATTTGTAGTCCTGAATATTTTTTTTTACGTTTTATTTAACAAACGGCACTATATCCTAAACTGAATGCTGATAAAGTTAGGGGCAACGGACCATTAAACCTCACATCTTGGCTACAGAACTGCAACATAACGTCTCACATAGCAGCAGTAGTGTACCTTGGGGGTCAGTAGTGAGCGAGCCCTGTTCAGAACCTCCTGAGCGGAGGTGAGTTTCTCCACGTGAGGGGGGGCGGGGAGCTCGTCTGGCACGATGGCAGGCACCATGTCCACTTGGAAGCGAGGGTGCCAGCGAGTGAGTTTGTCCTCTGGCACCAATAGGGCAGGAAACCGTGAAGACAGGAAGGTCTGAAAATATTACAACAGATTAATTAGCCAAGAGTTTGAATCTTATGAATGGGTTAAACGGATATAGCCCATTTCACAAACGACGCATTGATGCAACCTCATATTGTAAAAACGTTATGCCATCAAAGCTGAAAACATTGCATTTTAAGTGCTGATACATTCAACAAAACAACAGACATTGGCAAAATTGGTATTATTAAAGCCAAGGGGAACATCTAGGTGTAGTACTTACCTTGTGATGCTCTTTGACGTGGCCCACCAGATTCTGGTGGAAGATGCGTCTTCTCTCCAGGAGGCGAGACGCTGTGAGAAGTGGGCGGGCCTCTTTTTGACCTGAAAGAAGACGCCACAATGAAGGCACACTATACAATGCTACGCTCTGTGGCAAGTTCACATCCACAAACTAAAAACTTAGTTATACAAGGTTTGGCAGAAGGCATTAGAATACATCCTTACAAATGTAAGCCAATGATTTGGGCTTGACACATCATTGTACACTGAAGACCTCTGGCAACTATGAATGTGTATACTATAATGTTTCTCAGCTTTAAAGATGTCATGCTAACAATGTAGAACAAAGAATGCGCGCAGGATCCAAACTATACAGCAGTGCAAAGTGCCTCCCCCCCACCCGTTACTACCCACAAGTAGGTTTGCAGACCATTGCATTGAATGACTTCAATTCCATAAAATATAACTATGGTCAAACAAAGCCCATCATAGCACTGTTTCCTTGAAAGCCCCATTACAGCAAATGTTCAATAGAGAAAGCAAATGTTACAAGGGCCCATTGGCCTCCTTCTCACCTGTATTCATGACAGGCTCCAGGGTCAGCTGATAGCTTCCCTTCTTGATATTGGAATTGAAAGTTGGGATGTTTCTTTCCTGCCTGAACGCATAGGCGCCAGGAAAAACTGTTTTCATCTGTCCCATGTGACTCTGCTCAAAACGCCTATAGAGCAGACAAACAGGAAAGGTCCATAACCAGATACACAGACACAAAGAACACAATGAGGTGCAACACCAAAGAACACTTACTTATGCATCATATCCCGAACCCCTTGCTGGACCTTGGCGAAAGTCACAGTTTCATTGCGGTTGTAGAGCATTCCAACAATGGTGTCTGCACTTCTAAACATCTCAGCCAGGAGCTTGTACTGGTACGGTAGTGTGAGGCCGGGGGTCTCATCCTGGGCCAGCGTGTGGTAGCGCTGGTAGGCTGGCAGATTGCTGTAGAATAAAACAAAAAGCATAATCACGCAAATGTCCAATACTGGAGTGTTTTTTTGTTTAATTTAATATCCAGTCAACCCAACACGTTTACCCTGTACACACCTATCCTGAGCTTCAGTGTTCCCAGCATCCGTCTTCCCCTCCTTTTCCTGCGTTGTATTTTTGGCAGTATTCGTTGACTTAGCAGATAGTTCTTTGGCTCGAACCACCCTCTTCTTCAAGGCAGCAATGTCAATGCAAACTGGTGGTGTTTTAGAAGAAGTGTCTTCGTCCTCTGCCACCGGGGTCGTCTTTGTGGAAGAGATGCTGGGAAGATTCTCAGCCCGTCTTCTGATAGTCTCGAGGCGTGATTTGAGACCCACCAGGTCTTCTTTTGACATGGCCTGTGATAGCCAAAAAGGAAGAATGTAACTTACCGGCCTTTTTGTTATTTATGCATACATATCCAACTTAAACCTCTGTAGAGAGATTTGGCCCGACGCTTACATTAGTGTCGAGACTGCCTGCATGTTGTCTGGAGGAGATCCTTGCTGCCGGGATATTCAGCTCCACTCCTTCGGATACATGAACCAGTGCTGCCGCTGGAGCCAGGTCGTCTGCACGGCATTTTTCCGTAGCCTAGAGAGAAAAATATCAGAAAAAAGTTTGATTACTATTGTATACGTACTGCAACGTTATAATTTAAATGTGGGAAGTTTTAATAATTTAGCTGACGTAATTGACGCCGAAGAAAACCAGCAGTAAATCTTCCAGAATTCCATACCTCTTCATTTTTTGGGAGTATCAATCTTTTTCTGGCCGTTTTTCTCTCCGTCTTTCGATCTTCTTGTGCGCCTTTGCTCACATCCAGCTGTCTTCTCTTCTTCGCAGTGCTGTGGTCCTTTGCAGCCGACGTTACGGAGCCCAGGTCCGCGTCCACCGAGGTCCGCTTGGGGGTGACGGGACTCGGAGGGGTCTTCCTCTGGCCATTAGGGTCAGACCAGTGATCGGTCTCTTCTCCAACCACCTCTGTGGCAGCAACGATATTCCTGACAAAGTCCCGATGTATGGACTTTGAACAACTCGAAGAAAGTGGCGTCGAGCAAACTGTGGATGGCAAAAACACTTTACCGGACAGACCATTGTCCCCCGACAAGCTGCTGGTTCTCGGTCCCTTTCGGCGCGTCGCTTCTTGAGCGCTGCTCTTCTTCTTCTGCGGGAAAAACGCCGTAACGCGAAGCTGCGCCATGGTACTGAAGACAAGTTATTGTAAGGATCTCGGCGATATTTGTCCACTAGTGTTGTTGTTGTACGCAGCGTTGTTTATATAGATCGCAGCGAAACAGCAGCACCGGAAATGGAGCTTAGCTTTGCCGCGAAAAAGTTGTACTTTTCTGTCCCCGATTGGCTAGAGACGAGTGACGTAGAAGAATGCGACGGAAGTAACTAGTTTATTTCTTAGTGATCCCTTTAACAATAGGTTCATGCCTTTAAACCTAGTATATCTTTAGTTTATTTATTGGTAATCCTTCAACCTTATTATAACTTTAGTTTATTTACTAGTAATCCCTTTAACGTAGTAAATGTACCCAGGCCCGTTTTGGGAATTTTCCAAAATTGTGGAAATATATTTTATGCATCCCTACACCTATAGGTGATCAATCCATAATGAAGTTGTTGATTTAATCTCATTAATTATTTTTAAGTAGTTAGAATTCTAAGATTCATTAGAAAGGAAAGATACCTGTATAACATCTTACAAACAGTTTTATACATTCCTGATGTGTGAGTAGCACTATGATTCAGGAGATTTCTCCAGAGTTAAAAAAACAAACGTTGCTAGAGTTTCTAAAAAACCTCCACACGCATGTCTCAGTGCTTCAGTGTGGTCGAAATTCAGTAAGTATCAAAATATTGCTTGATTGATTTCAAGGCCTGTGGGAAAGATTTTCAAATACTGCATAAACAGGTTTTCATACTGCATAACTGAATTATTGGAAAGAAATACAGGAGATTAATCGTGGGAGTCAGGGAAATTAGGTCTCAAACACTCATACGGATAGTATGGGTGGTGGAAATTCCTTAAGAAAGATTGGAGATAAACTTAAATGTTAGGTCGTTGTCCTTACTTTCACTCAACTTGTACCTCAATTAAAGATTTGTGTGTGTGCGCGCCTGCTTATATACTATTTCCATACAAGATCAAATCAGTAGCCTTATCTATATAATTCACAAATCATATCAACCTTTTTTTTTAACATATAAATCAACTAATCTGTCTGTTTAGATTACCTATAACAAAGCATAATGAGGTGATGACAGTATGCGGTTTCTATCACAATAATGCTCTTGAGCTATTAGACTGTAAGTTAGGCCAGCCTAAGGTTTAGGCCAGCCTCGGCTTCCAGACTCTCCTGTGACTGGAGAATTAGGACAGATCCCTTAAAAGTGTGTGGTGAACCCTGAGCTGTGGTCGGGCAGATTGGTCTTGACATGAGCTGAACAGGCACCTTGGTGAACCAGTGACTGTAACCACAAATCTGAATGCAAATAGAGAGGTGAGGGAGCTAAACCGATAGAAGCAAAGGTGGACATTCATTTTATGTAAAAAATGTTACATAAAATACTATGAACTGTGTTAACACAATGAATCATAAGCACCTATTATGCTTTTTCGACTTTATGACCTATAAACGTTGTTATAAGGATTTATAGTCATGTTTAACCATACTAAAGTGTAAAATAAGGACATGGATTATCATCCAGGCAGACCTCAGTTATTCCAACTGCATCCAATTCTCATGGTTTATTCGCGTCGCCATCTTAGTTTGACTCGTCATAGTTTGACCAGAGAATGTCTATATGAGGAGAATGGGCACTTGCTGGTTAAAGGTGCGGCCACACCAGACGCGTATCTCGCGTACTTCGCGTATAAAATCGCCATTTTTTCCATAGGGAACCATTGGTTTACGCGCGTATTACGCGTTTCACGCGTATAAGCAACATTTTACGCGCGTATATTTACGCGCTATACGCGCGTATATCGCGTACATTTCAAGAGTTCAAAAAATTGAACTTTTTACGCTCATACGCATGAAGATTAGCCGCGTTGCCCAATCAGCGTTGAGCTTGACCCGACGTCACTGGCAGAGAGTAGTGAGCTTGGACAGAAGCATACGGCCGACATCTTTCTTTATTCTGTGTGGAAATAGTAACATAGTTACGCCATTAAATGCTTTTATGGAAACATTTCTAGCGAGAAATGTGCATTTTACTTTTATAATGTTCGCTCGGTGAATGTGAAGGATGTTTGATTTGATAGTTATGACGAAGAGGGAACGCTCCGTTCACTTGCATGGACAGAGTCTCTGGTTACTAAGCAACCTCAACGTCTTGGCGGACTATATATCTGCTGATCAACACTACGAATGCTGGAAACACACCAGACACACCATGTGAAGTTATTTAACCCGATTATTGTTATTTATATCCGAGATTATTTAATCTAACCCGATCTAAACTCTATCACCCAAACACGGCGGCGTTTGGGTTTCCTACCTCGGACTCCAGAGCAGCTTATCCTGGGGTAACACACACACACACCCAAGTGTTGGAGCCTTAACTGTGGGGAGCCTCACCCTGGGGCAAGACACACACACAGACACACACAGCCACGGCCGACAACTTTCTTTATTCTGGGTGGAAATAGTAACATAGTTACGCCATTAAATGCGTTTATGGAAACATTTTTAGCGAGAAATGTGCATTTTAATTTCGTAATGTTCGCTCGGTGAATGTGAAGGATGTTTGGTTTGATAGTTATGACGAAGAGGGAACGCTCCGTTCACTTGCATGGACATGGACTCATCTAGGCGAGTGACGTAGGCGCGTATGCGACCATTTTTGACACAAAATGGTCAAGCAACATTTTACCCGCGTATCTCGCGTAAAAATTACGCGAGATACGCGTCTGGTGTGGCCGCACCTTTAGTTCCTGTTTTCTGGACTGGTTGCAGTAATAATCTCTGTCCACGCGGGGCGCTCACAGGCGAGTCCAGAATGAATGGGAGCCTATGGGGTTTTATCCTCAGAATCCACTTTTCTCACGATGTAATTTTTTGTCAAGTAATTTGAAAGTTGCGTTCAAAAGGAGGGGCTAAGAAAATAATATTGCATTTTTTAAGGTCACATATCTATTCTAAAAAGGCGTTAAAAACATGCGATGACGTCACACATTGTCATACTGTCAGAGGTACTGCTTTACGGCAGTTTCATAAGCACTTCGGCACTTACGCATTTCCCCGCAACGATAACACCAGCTGTTGGAGGTAAGGCATTTTTTTGCTTAATACACTAGTTACAGAGTTTTAGTGAGCCAATGTAAAAAAAAGAAATGCGCAAATGTTTTACATATGTATGTTACTTACAGAGTGTTTTTTTTAATCCTCACGAGTGCCGATGATAAAGCTTTTTTTTATCATCACGATTATGAGCTATTTCTTTCTCCTGAAATGGAAACCTGGATTAGAGTCATCATTTTAACACTGCATCAACTTAGTTTACATCAGTAAACAATCTCCTAGAGAGCAGTGTTCTGTTGTACTCCTCCTCATGCCTCTTCCTTTCTTGATCTCTACAGTTGGACCTTGATGCTGTGACAACGGACAAGTTCTATGTCGTATAGGCTTCGCCTTTTAAGGCTATCGCTATTGGGTTATCCCTAGGCGTGAGCCGTAGCACTGAAAAATTTGTAATCCCCGCCCACCAACAGCGTGGGCCTCAATTACGTCCACGTGCGGCGTGCCTCAACAACGTCCGCATTTCGCAGATATAGTCGGGCGCCGGCGGACGTTCTGCTCCCATTTTCTTCAGGACGATCCTGTAGCATACTGAAGTAAATAAATAGATATTATGGACTCAACGGCGAACGGCATCTGCAGGCGCATAACATCTCCACCATGGCGGTTGACCCTCATCGTCTGGCCGAACAGGCAGTCGACGTGGTGAAAACCGCCGGTGTCATCCTCTGCCTCTGCTCCACCGGCGCGGTGGCAGCGGCCCGGACGGCGGCATGGCAGCACCTCATACAGAGGAACCTGTGGCTGCAGCAGACCCCGGGCATCCCTGAGCCGATGAGTCGGCAGTTACTGGAGTGCCCCATCAGCCCGGACGTGCTGTTCGGGCCCCGTCTGTCATCTATGGTGGATGACATGCAGGCCGCTTGTCATCCACAACCTCGCCCTGCTTACCAGCCCCGCCCACCTCCATCGCAGGCGGCGGCGAGCGGCCAGCAAGAGCCCAAGACAGCGGGCTCATGGGGCGATGTCCCGCCCCAAAAGCACCGACTATTACGGGGCAAGGGAGGAGTGTGTGACAGCGGGGAACACCTCTTTACTAAAGACGGCTGTTTTCTCCCCACACAGTTAACGCCGGAGCCTGCCGGCCCGGCCATAACTGTTTCACACGCATCTTCCACCACATATAGGCAGGCCGTCAATAAACCTTGTATTATTGATCTAGCCAGACCTTCATTACCTTTACAAAGGCAGCCTCGCCCGGTTTACCAGCCCCGCCCGCCTCCATCGCAGGCTGCGGCAAGTGGCTGGCAAAGGCCTCGGGCAGCGGGCTCATGGAGCGATGTCCCGCCCCATGAGCGCCGGCTATTACGGGGCGAGGGAGAAACGTGTGACAGCGAGAAACACCTCTTTACTAAAGACGGCTGTTTTCTCCCCACAGTTAACTCCGGAGCCTACCGGCCCGGCCATAACTGTTTCACATGCATCCCCCCCCACACAAAGGCAGGCCGTCAATAAACTTTGCATTATTGATTGAGCCATCCCTACATTACTTTCCCCTCACCACATCATGCCTGGCATGACACGTGGCGAGGCGGCCGCTAAAACAAACTCTCTGTCTACAAAAGACACGCAGCTCGTCGTGTCAGCAGTCTGCTGCCCAGTCACAGTGTTATTCCTCCTCGCGTCCCAACGCTCAGGAGAGAGGAAGCTACACTCTTGTCACAAGCTGAGCAGGCAGGGCATGCCTCTGCTAATGACACACACACCCAGCCCTTTCGGGCAGAGCCCCCCATGGGCTGCGGGGAGGACTCCTCCCCTTGCAGCGGCGGCAGGGGCTCAAGCGTGGCTCGTTTCCATGACAGCCGCATCAAAACAAGAGGCTGCACAGCTATGGCGACACATTAGTGCCATAATTCACTAATGTGATAAAAGATGCATTCGGGCGTATTATATTATTCCACACGCGTAGATATTAACTGCGAGCGCGCAAACGATCTCTGCGCGCGCAAAACAGCCTCTCGCGCGCGCAAATTACCTCAGCGCGCGCAAAACAGCCTCTCGCGCGCGCAAATTACCTCAGCGGGCGCAAAACCTCTCGCGAAAGATGTTTTTACGCTCTCGCTCAAATTACATTTTGGCACTATGAGGGAGGGAACCAAGGCAGGGCGGGCTTTCCTATGATTGGCCGTTTCTGAAGCGCGATATTTGATTGACAGCCCTCCTCTCATTCAATTCTGAATTGTACAGTAAATGGCTGAAACGATAGTTACTTATTGTAACTCTAGATTCTATGAGTATAGGCGCAGCCTTTTAAGGCTATCGCTATTGGGTTATCCCTAGGCGTGAGCCGTAGCACTGAACATTTTGTAATCCCCGACCACCAACAGCGTGGGCCTCAATTACGTCCGTGTGCGGCGTGCCTCAACGACGTCCGCATTTCGCAGATATAGTCGGGCGCCGGCGGACGTTCTGCTCCCAATAAAAAGCTTTTCTTCAGCTATTTAAAGGACAATGAGGCCGACACTTAAAAGGCTGCGGCTATACTCATAGAATCTGGAGTTACAATACGTAACTATCGTTTCAGCCATTTACTGTACAATTCAGAAATGAATGAGAGGGCTGAGGAGGGCTGTCAATCAAATATCGCGCTTCAGAAACGGCCAATCATAGGAAAGCCCCCCCTGCCTTGGTTCCCTCCCCCATAGTGCCAAAATTAAATTCGAGCGAGAGCGTAGAAACATCTTTCGCGAGAGGTTTTGCGCGCGCTGAGGTAATTTGCACTAATGTGTCGCCATACACAGCCGCTTTCAGAGCATTACTCAGAATGGCTGAACGCATGCACCCTGGCCAAATGGATGGACAGGCTGATCAGCAAGGGTCACACCCTGCAGTTCACCTCCGTCCCGCCGCGATTCAACGGGATTGTGGAAACAACGCTGTCATCCAAGGATCAACAGCTGTCACCTTTAGCGGAGCTCCAGCAGCTTCTAGCGAAAAAAGTGATTTCCACGGTCCCGAAGGGAGAGGAAATGCAGGGATTCTATTCCCGTTATTTCCTGGTACTCAAGAAAACAGGAGGGCTGAGACCGATTCTCGATCTAGCCCTATTCAACAAATGCATCGCAGAGAGGCCGTTTCACATGTTAACAATCAGACGAGTGTTAAGCCCAATTCAGACCAAAGATTCACCTTGCAACGGCTTGCAACAAGACGGTTTTAGAACGTCGCAGGGGCGGTGTGAACGGGTCGTTGCAAGGAGTCCCTAGGAGTCGCCAGAGATTGAACATGTCAAATCGTAAGGTCCAGTTTTAGAATGCGCAATTGAACTATTTCTCTTCAGCCAATCACAGCACAGAACAACTTGTACGTCACAGCCTTACTCCGTCCCGGTAATGTACTGTCCACTCCAGAATAAAAATATCCGATTGAAATATCCGATATCCGGAGAATGACAAAACACAGTAACTCTAGCCTACTCTCAAGCAAAATAAAAATAAAACTAATTGCAAACCTAACTAATCGCAAACCTAACTAATCTAACCGAACCTACGCAAATGATGCTGTTGCGGCTCTCAGCTGTGCCAGAGCGTTCACAGTTGCTAGGGAAACCACCTAGCGTCGCAGCCCGTTGCAGCCAGTGTGAACGGCCCAGTTTTAGAACGTCGCAGCCCGTCTCGTCGCAAGGAGTTGCGAGTTGCAAGCCGTTGCAAGGTGAATCTTTGGTCTGAACTGGGCTTTACAGTGTGTAAAGCCGGGCGACTGGTTCACCTCAATCGATTTGAAGGACGCCTACTTCCACGTCACAGTGATCCCCAAACACAGGAAATTCCTGCGTTTCTCGTTCCAAGGGTTACACTACCAGTACAACCGTCTCCCGTTCGGCTATTCTCTAGCCCCACGAACGTTTTCCAAGTGCGTAGAGACGGCTCTCCGGCCGCTTCACGCAACAGGAATGAGAGTACTGTTCTACTTGGACGATCTGCTTTTGATGGCTCGCTCCAAGGAGGAAGCAGCTATTCAAACAAAAAAGCTGGTGAGTCACCTGTCGAATTTAGGCTTCGCAATAAATTGGAAGAAGAGCTCCCCCCTCCCCTTACAGAGTGTGATGTATTTGGGGGTAGAGCTGGATTCAGCTGTAATGAGAGCACGGCTCTCACAGCAGAGGATGGAGACGCTGTGGTCTCTCCTCCGCCGCTGTTCCCCGGGCAGCGTCGTGACAGCCCTCTCTGTCATGAGGCTGCTGGGCATGATGTCAGCCGCTCACACAGTGGTGCCGCTGGGGCTGCTTCAATTGAGGCGGCTGCAGAGATGGTTTTCTCGCCGGCGCATCGACCCGGTGCGCCAACGGCGGCGCAAAGTGACCATTCCCCCATCAGTGGGCCCCGATTTGACCCACTGGGGCGATCCCCGAACTCTCGCGAGAGGGGTGCCGTTGGGCAGAGCAACGTCACACATCTCGGTGTTCACGGATGCTTCTCTGTCGGGCTGGGGAGTAACATGCGAGTTTCACGTGGTGGGCGGCGTTTGGCCCCCCCCTTGACCATGCATATAAACGCATTGGAGCTCCTCACTGTGTTGAAAGTGGTCCAACACTTTGCCCCATTGTTGACGAATCAACACGTAATGATTCGCACGGACAACAAGGTGACAGCAGCATACATAAATCGCCAAGGGGGCGTGTGCTCGGCACAGCTGCTGAGCAGAGTGAGACAGCTGTTATGCTGGGCGCACACACACTTGCTCTCCATCAGAGCAGCGTATATCCCCGGTGTCCTGAACAGAGGGGCCGACATAATGTCGAGGGGGGGTCCCCAACCAGGAGACTGGACTCTGCACCACGATCTGATCAATCAGATATGGAGCAAGTTTGGGAAGGCGGAGGTCGACCTATTCGCCACGCGGGAGAACACACAGTGCGAGCTGTGGTTCTCTCTCAGCGCGAAGGACAATCCCCCACTCGGGTTGGATGCGTTCGCTCACAGACCGTGGCCGAACACACTCCTGTACGCTTTCCCGCCCGCCCCCCAGATTCCACAAGTCTTGGACCGAGTCCAAGAGGAGCGGCTGTGTATGATTCTCACAGCACCGCAACGCACGAGTGCACCGTGGTTTCCCTGCCTCCAGCGTCTGCTCTCGGGGCCGCCGAAGGAACTCCCTTGGCGGTGGGACGCTCTCTCACAGGCAGGGGGAGCCATCATAGATTACCCAGAGATCGGCCAGCGCTTGTGGGCCTGGCCGCTGAACGCGAGCGCCTAGAGGGTCTCAGCCTCTCCCAGGAGGTCGTACGGACCATCCAGGGTGCCAGAGCTGACTCCACCAGAGCGTGTTACTCGGCTAAATGGGCGGCTTTCCAGAAATGGTGCACGGAGAGGGGTTGTGATCCCATCTCAAGCCCTTTGCCGCGTGTGCTCTCTTTCCTCCAGATGCTGATGGAAAGAGGGCTGGCCTTTAGCATGGTTAATACGTACGCTGCTGCTGTTTCATCATGCCACAAAGGCTTCGGGGATAAAACAGTTTTTAGTCACCCCTTAATGAAGCGCTTCCTAAAAGGTGTGAGGAGAGAGAGACCTGTGACGCGCTCTCTCATTCCACAATGGGATTTAACACTGGTTAAAGCCCCATTTGAGCCTCTTGACCGGTGCCCCTCAAGTTTGTGTCAGCCAAGACAGCTTTGCTGCTGGCCATGACGTCATCTAAGAGAGTGAGCGACCTGTCTGCACTCTCTGTAGCCCCTTCTTGTCTTAGAATACAAGGAGACGGCAGTTCGGCCATATTACGCCCAAACCCGGCTTCTACACCAAAGAGTATTTCTAGCTCGTTCAGATCGAGAGTAATAACACTCAATGGTTTCTCTCTCCCTCCTCATCAATCTGAGGAGGCAACAGCCCATCTCTTGTGCCCCGTACGGCGCTTGCGCTTTTGTGCATTACAGAGAACATTCCCAGGGCCTCCCCCTGACGAAACAACGGCTGTCGCATTGGCTGTGTGATGCTATCACACAGGCTTATGTGTCAGCGGGGGCAGAGCCAACTGAGACTATCAGAGCTCACTTGACCAGAGGAATATCGTCCTCTGTCGCTCTGCAAAGAGGGATGCCTATGGAGGATATCTGCACAGCAGCCTCCTGGGCTTCCCCATGCTCTTTTATTAGGTTTTACCTAAGAGACATGTCGCGCCTCTCTATGACACACTCAGTTCTAGGTGCTTTGTCAGAGTGAGTGTGATTGTGTGACTATTCCCCTCGCATATTAGACAATGTGAGGAGGAGTCAAATATTCATGCTGAGAGCTCTTGTGTCTTATCAGACACATTGGAGCTGCTCGTTGATGACATGCCGTTAGACGCATGACGTATGTTATGCTACGTCTGACGCTAGCGCGTATGTAGCTGTGTTTCTGGTACTCATCGGGACCAATGAGGCATAGACTATATCGTGCTTCGCCCTTTAACCCAATAGCGATAGCCTTAAAAGGCGAAGCCTATACGACATAGAACGATAGTTACGTATTGTAACTCTAGTCTATGAGTATAGGCGCAGCCTTTTAAGTGTCGGCCTCATTGTCCTTTAAATAGATGAGGCAAAGCTGTTTATTGGGAGCAGAACGTCCGCCGGCGCCCGACTATATCTGCGAAATGCGGACGTCGTTGAGGCACGCAGACGTAATTGAGGCCCACGCTGTTGGTGGGTGGGGATTACAATTTTTTCAGTGCTACGGCTCACGGATAACCCAATAGCGATAGACTTAAAAGGCTGCGCCTATACTCATAGAATCTAGAGTTACAATACGTAACTATCGTTTCCATGGTTGTTTTGCTGTTCGTCAGTCTCTTCCCCCAGATACAGGCTAAATCCCCGAATCAAGGTTCTTGTTTGTTTAGATCACTATCGAATGCCTCAGATTTTCCTGAGAGTGTAGCCTTTATCATGTGATATGTACGGCTCGCCATATAATGTAGTACCCTGCTCCAGAGCTGCTAGTTAGCACATATGCGTCGGTAACAGAATTGCACAAGACAGGAACCTCCATTATAGATTTACCAATGTTATACCTTTGGTGTAGTTCCCCGCGTGTCCATGGTGTAAACATGTTTGTAAAAAGATTGCGTTGCATTTTTTTCTTAGTTACAAGCGTTGGAAAACAGCATTGTTATGAGTTATCGTTAGGAGGCTTGATGACCCAAGACGGCTCGGCCTGCTTGCCCCGGTACAGCCACCACCCACATCCAAACTTGTGCGGTACAAATGTCACGATGAAATCAAGAGAACCCTCAAGAGGATGCTACACAAAAGCTGTTACTTGAATTTTTTTCAATTTCCAAAATAAATATTTTAACCAAAAAGTGTGTAGTATTGAACAAATGAAGGACAGGTGGTGATAACATCTGTTATCTAAAGGGGACATATTTTAAAACCATATACAATAATAATTATTTACAATTTTTTTATTTGCAAACCTTTACACGTAAACAAATGTGTCCCTAATCTTCCAGAAACTGCATCTGGCTATGATAACTCTCCTGCCGGGACTGGCGACAGCATACCCTCTCGATGTCTGAATCCATCTCCCTGCCTACACAAGTTGAGCAGATACATAAATGTACGATTGCTGCGCAAATTCTTAATTCTATCGTTATGTATTATGTTGGCCAATCTTATACTGATCGTTCGGTTCAACAACCAAATATAAACCAATTCTAATCTAGGATATAACATCTCCCCATCAACTATAAAAAAGGATGGGTTCATGTTTATTGTAACACAAATGCACCATTTCAAAATGTATAACCTTGTCTACCCTTCATGAACAGCGAACATCAACCTCGGATATGGCTCCAACCATTCGCCGGCTTCTTTGAAAACAAACACATGGGCTGTTTCCCAAAGTGAAGGCTGCAGCCTTGCTAGGACGCGTCCTTGCTAGTCGCGTCCTATGGAGATGAGACTAGAGTGCTAGCTCGAGTGCTTCCTAACGTTTGTAACGTCTGACTTTGGGAACGACTTGGTAGTGTGGAAGCGCTTCCGCTTCCGCTTTTTAATACTGCGTGTCCGCTTGTAAACACATGTGCGCATATGAATAAAACATGGCAGCAATCAAGCTGATCGATATTTATTTGACTTTTGTCTGTTATGAATGCGGTCATGTCTCCTTCGCATGGAGCCTCTTTGGGGAAGTCACAAAAGCTTTGTTGTGGTGGTTGATCGAATTGTCTTTATTAAAAGGAAAATCCATTCAATTTTTATAAAACTAAGGGAAATTGTCTGAGAACTTAATTCATGCATCACATTTACAATACGGTTGATTACTATTATGCAGGGGGAAAAAGACAAAGAAAGATGATAAACGTGTATTTATTTGGATATATGATCTGATTCATTCATTCATATATGCCTACAATCTACAAGTGCTTTGAACACATAAGTATATCATATAAAATACAATTATATACGTTCATTAAAAATTACAAACATTGCAAATGATCGGTTGTGCATTAATTTGGATAGTGGCACTATCCCTTCCACCGGTAAACAAATGTTTGTGCGCCACCCTAAGGCGCACAAAAGCCTCCGTTTGCTGGGCTGACCCTAAAAAAAAACGATTCAACACAAACATAAATAGGTATACATAAATAATGTAATCTTGTGAGCGAGTAAATTGACATTGGTGACAGTGGTGTTTAACACCAGCTACGTCCATGCAAAATATAGCAACGTATCATTAAGTTGCAAAAACGTTTGAAAAGTGGCACAGGTCTTTAGGCTTGATTATTTGCATTAACATGATGAATCTATAAAAAGCAATACGGCACAAAATATTTCTGAAAACTAATATAACTTCACTTCGTTTGAACGTGTACTGCTCTGCCATTTTCAAGAACCCGCCCAGTGAACGCAGAGGATTGTGGGTAGTTTTGGCTCGTCTAGGATGCAGCGATGCATCCTTGAAAAATCTCGGAATTCTCAAAAACAAAGGACGCAAAAATGGCGCGGCTTTCGAGTGTCCTCAACATTGGAACAGTGCTTGTCGGCGTTCTATGACGTAGCGTCCTTAAAAGGGCGGCCGTTGAGCATGCTTCCTTGACATTGGGAAACAGCCATGGCTAGCTAACGTAGAAGTTGATGGGGAAGGGTCGTCAACGAGTTGTTACGACAGTGTTGTAAAATATCTACTCTGAAGCGTAGGGGGAGCTGTGTAGAGAAAAGTGTGAGCGCAAACCGAAGAAAACAGCGAAGAAATGGCCGATCCTGCATAGTGGGCCTTATTAAAAATTATTTACAACCTCGGTTTATAGGCTACTACAGTGCTCACCGTATTTTCTGCAGGAAATGCATTTTCTAGTTTGTATCGTTCCACAAATCCACAGATTCATAGTTTCAAGTCATCCCTCTCTTCTCAGACGTCCCAGTGGTGGTTAATACTGGCGAGCTGTAGGTTACAGGACGCCCCGCAGTGTTATTGGTGGTATACTGACTGGGTTACAGGCTCAAACCATACCGGTGAACTAAGTATGCACACGTAATATGTAGCTCTCTCCTGACACCACACACACACACACACACACACACACACACACACACACACACACACACACACACACACACACACCCCATAGGAATACTAGGATTATGTTTTTACACGTTTTGCCTACAATGCTTTTTTGAGTCAATATGTGAAGAAAATCCCTTTCATGCAATGGGTCTGCTACAAAAACAGTGTTTCTGTAGTGTTTGTGCAGCAGCAGGGAGGTGGCATGGCGTCAGTAGAGCAGGGTGTCACAGAGAGAAGGTCCGCAGCAGCAGCAGCAGCACACAGAGGGCTTGTTGAATCATAGTTTCCACTCTGGAACATCAGGAGGAACGCCTTGAGGAGAACACACACACGCAGGCAGGCTCAGGCTGGGGCGGACCCACGGACTAACTTGGTTTTAAAATCTAAAGCATATAGATTGAGCTGCTTAATTTTATTTCAAAGAATGGTTCTAATTCAAGTGACACCAAAGAAAGAAGTGTATTGAACACTTCCAACTTTTTCACAAACTTTTTACGCAGTTCCGATCTACGATGACCGCACCGGGGAGTAAATGTGTTATCGTTCACCCGGACTGTTTATCAACTAGTTGAACCGACGATTGATGTTTTATTTTTAAACATGTAGTGCACTACATATTATTGTACGGTTTATTGGAGGATTGGCCCGCAGTGTGTAACGAGTTGTTGGTCCGCCTCTGAAGGCTTCGTGACGGCTCTGTGCCGAAGCACGGCTCCTCAACATGGAGCTCCAGCTGGTCATAGGCTTCTTCTACTGTATGATCCTACCTGCAGTGCTTCTGACAGGTAAGACTGGACATGGTTTTATAATGTAACTACATTGATGCACTCAGACCAGGCAAGAACGTTCAATATTCAAATACTGTAGTTCAAAAAGGTACAGTCCATTTATGTGAAACGCCTGTGTTCACACACACACACACACACACACACACACACACACACACACACACACACACACACACACACACACACACACACACACACACACACACCAAGACACCCACACACACGTCATATTTCAGGGTTCTGCCTCCTGCTTTTGTTCTATCATGTCTATCATGATATATTGCAATCAGCCTTGTTCATACTCAAAATATGTAGAGAGGGGGAGAGCAAGAGAGAGAGAGAGATATCCTGGTATGTTGCTAAGCCAGTGAGACATTTCTTGACTTGATGTGAGAAGTGATCAGGATGACATCTCCCCGGTTTTAGTGTACGATTTCTGTGGGAAATGTGTGCTGGTTGATCTCAGCCGATGAGAAAACCAGAGATGAAACACAAAATATGACCACACTGTCAATTCAAAATATGATCACACTGAGTGTCAATTCATTTTTGTCATGTTCTCTTCAGCATCTGCTGCCTATTTCAATTCAAGAGAGCAGACTGTGCCTTTAACAGTTAAACAAATGTACCTTTATGGGTACATCTATATTTCCGATAAGCCCTAATTTAAGGGAAAGTCCATGACAAAGAACAAAACAATTACAATTTGATGTATGGGTTAAGGTCATTGCTGAATATATGGTCTTACGTTGAATGTGCTTTTGTTTTCCTCCTCTTCTCTTGCCAGTGTTACATGTTTCCAAAAGTGTGGATATCTTGGTGTCATGTGCGAGGGCTCATGTGCCCAGGGGCGGGGTTGTTTTAACTGGGCCTCCAGGTCTCAGGCATTACAAGTTCAACCTGAAGCTAGTTGAGAAAGTCTTTACCCTCAGAACACCAAGGATTTACAAGAGAGGCAGTACGCTATCCAACTAGCCATAAATTATCTCAAGTGCCACCCACTGATTAGGTCAACACCACCCTTTTTTAACTGCTTACAGCTAGATGTATTTGTTGTGTGTGTGTGTGTGTGTGTGTGTGTGTGTGTGTGTGTGTGTGTGTGTGTGTGTGTGTGTGTGTGTGTGTGTGTGTGTGTGTGTGTGTGTGTGTGTGTGTGTGTGTGTGTGTGTGTGTGAGTGATAGTGTGTGTGCCAACACACAGGCACACACGTGCGTGTGGGGAGGTTAGACAAAAACAGGAAAGCATGTCAATTCAGATTCACCAGTTGCTAACACACACACACACACACACACACACACACACACAGAATGGAACATTTCTGGGCTTATTGTTGTTGGACCAGTTGTCGTCATAATGACTGACAAAAGCAACAATGGTTATGGTAACATCAAGTCTGCTAACACATAGCTTAGTATGATCTCGTTAATATTTATTTTGTACTAGTCCGGAATAGTTTTTACAGAACATTAAACAGAGTTACGGCTTAACTTTTTCCATAGCTCCACTGTAATCCCAAAATAACCACGTTGGTTGCCAAGATTTGAACTGCTTTACCGTAATTGTCTACAGCTTTACTTTCCAAATGAGAAGATAATAATTTGTAGGCATTCAAACCCTCTCTACTTTACTCTATTTAATATTTAGTTAAAGTGGTTTGCTGTGTGTGTCTGTGTCATTGGCACACTGTATAGGCTCATATTGTTCAAAGTCAATTTCAAATTACCTCTCTATATCTAAGTTGATAGTTGGTAAGGCGTGTAGTATGTCCATTGTGCAATGCCCGTAAATCGGTTGGTTCAACAAGCATAATGGTTTATAGCACATTATGGCCTCGAAAACTCTCATCACGAAAGCGACTTCCTTCCTCCGATCAAATTCACATTTTGAGTCATGATCATATTTCTTATGTTCATTGTATTGTATCCCTTCTCAACACATACGTTACATATTATTGCCTCAGACAAACTATTATTATTCCATGATCACAGCGACAATATATTTTCTTTCAATTCAAAAAAGTAGACCTATCTAGTGAGAGCAGACTAAAGCAGTGAACAACTGCAATCTGTTGCACTGTGCTGTTTTAAGTGATAAAGAACGTCCGCACGTTGTAAAGAGCGGGTTTATTTCTATGGCCTTGGAAATATGTAAAATGCTAATTGTTTTGAAATATTTCCACGCAAAACCATTCCTAGCCCTTGCAATAGGGCTTGAACATTGTGAATTCACTTCACATTGACCGCCTCTATTCCGAAGCGTTGGAGAATAGGAATGTATTTGGTAATAAGGTTTTTTGGTTATTGTTGGGCAATTACTTGGGAAATCATTAGTCATTATAGGGAGAAATTGTTAGGTTTGAAACATGGTAAAACCAAAAATGTATTAGCCACAGTTACGGTATATTTACTTTTATTTATGATTTTACTGCAAATATCTGAAGATTGCGGAGTATCAGCAACATAAATCTCATGATATGTTCTGATCGACCAGCCATATGATTATTAAACATGATTTGCAGCATTATCTTTAGCAATGAAAACAGGTAGACCACAGTCTACGTCTCCCATTCTTGGAGATTGTTCAAACCATGTACTGTATGTGGTTCTCAAACCTGCAACCTGTTAATGTTTGCACATATCAGCGGGGATCTTTCAAAAATGCCCCTAAGTGTAAAAAAGCTCAAGCCCAAATCACACATCTCTGTTTCAGAGCCGTGTTGCTGCTCAGAGACCGTACACGTCCCGTTGGATGATACATGAAGATATAGGTATATTAGTATATATATTAATCTCTCTGGGACTTGGAGTCCTCTGAGAGCCTAGCGAGGTGTCACACAACACTGCATGGGTCTCGGCTTGAACACATTGCTTATTGTATCGAGAGACATTCTAAATTCTAGAACCGTTGTTGAATCTAGATACTTATCTTGTGTAAATGTGGTATGTATGTATGTATGTATGTATGTATGTATGTATGTATGTATGTATGTATGTATGTATGTATGTATGTATGTATGTATGTATGTATGCATGTGTATATGTGTATATATATATATATATCTCTAGATCAGGCCTATTCAACTAGCGGCCCGCGGGCCGAATACGGCCCATCTTACATTTTTTCTGGCCCGCAAGATGTTGCCTGCCTTTAATAAATAAATAAATAAATAATACAAATTATGAATCATATTACACTGTGTATTACACACGCGGGCCGTGACTTTTACCACGAGGCCCTAGTCCCCATTAGCGTCAACAGCGAGGGTATTCTCAGGATTTTGAAAATAATCTTTTCTTTTATTTTATTTTTTACCCAGAGACAGCGCAGGGAAATTATCTGATTGGATAAGGGCTCTAATACATATATTGTCGCGCTGGAGGCAACGCAACTGAAGGAAAAACAAATAAATACTTATTTAGACTTATGTGAACACACTTATTAAAATAGATAGAATGAATAAAAAATATATATATATTAAAAGGTATAAATTATATATTTTATAGAAATAATGTATTGTTCTGAAAGAATTATATAAAGAATTATACGGCAACAGGATTACATCAGCTCTGTCTGCAACTGCCAACGGCTCAGTCAAGGTCACATTGCATTCTATGCTTGCAGACCACGGAGAAACTCACTGCAGCTAGGCTAACAACAGCTCCAAGATGTCTCTTTCCAAGCCAAAAAAAAGGAAGGTTGATGGTTAAAATCGCCAATTCAAAAGCGAATGGACTGAAAAATATTTATTTACTTTGCCATCCGCCGCAAGTAGTAAACCGATGTGTTTAGTGTGCAACAAAGCCGTTTCCGTGATTAAGGAATACAATGTGAAGAGGCACTACCACTCAAATCACGGCTCGTTTGCTTCCAGTTATTCCCCGGGCTCGGAGGAACGGAGAAAGAAATTACAGGTGCTGCAAGCATCGTTTGAACGGAGTCAAATGGCTCTTGGTCAGTTTTGCACGGAACAACAGAGAGCCATGATAGCATCCCTGCGTGTAGCCTGGACTCTAACCAGACAGAAGAGGCCCTTTACCGACACGGACACCGTTAAAGACTGCATGCTTGCTGTCATTGATGAAGTGGTTATTGACCAAAAAGTAAAAGAGAGCGTCACTTCAGCCATTAAAAAAGAGTGGAATTACTGGCAAAAGATGTGTCGGGGAAGCTTTTTGAAAACGTTCGAAAAGCGGAATATAAATATCGATCGCTGTGGACGAATCAACTGATTGTACCGACATGGCGCAGCTTTGCATTTACGTGAGGTTTTTCGATGGAGTGAGATTTCGGGAAGAACTTCTTGGGCTTATTCCGCTGGAGGGACACACTACAGGTGAAGTGATTTTTCAAAAGATAGTGTCATTTTTTAATGAACATGAACTGGATTTACAAAAGGTGTGCCTGTTGGTTACTGATGGCGCTCCGGCTATGATCGGCAGAGTTCAGGGGCTGGTGGCGCGGCTATCAGCCATAGCCCCGCATATGCAGTATTTGCACTGCATTGTTCATCAATCGGTGCTGTGTGCTAAACTCAGTGGTGATTTGAAAAACACCATGGACACCGTCATGAGCATTGTGGATTTCATCCGGTCAACCTCCAGCCTACAACATCGCCTGTTTCTTCCGCTGCTTGCGGACACGTTCGCCGATCACACTGATTTGCTCGTACATAACGACGTGAGATGGCTGAGCAAGGGAAAAGTTTTGGATCGTTTCTGTGAGCTCCGCCAGGAGATTGTGTCTTTCCTTCGCACATGTAAACACAAACGAGCAGCGAACCTATTGGAGGGCATGTTGGATGAACGGTTTATGGCAGAAGTCTACTTTCTGTGTGACATTTTTGGACACATGAACACTTTGAATCTCGAACTGCAGGGGCGGGGGAAAGTCGATCACTGATCTGGTTGAGAGACTTTGTGCCTTCAAGACCAAGCTGTCGATCTTCTAAACAGACCTGATCACAAAAAAACTGCTGCACTTCCCACAACTCTGTGCATTCATGAGCCCATCGCCACGGGGAGAAATAACGCCTGTCCAACCCTGTCTCGTCAAAATTACGTTCCCAGAGAACTATTCGGCATTCTCAATTACGTTTGTCATAAAACGTATTTTGTCCGCGATTACGTTTTATTGAACGTATTGCAAATACGTTCGTCCTCAGCCTATTTTTTGCCATTCATTAACCTCTAGGATTATGTTTGGTTGAAACGTATCCCAGATAGGTTAAATGTCAACGTATAGCACATTATTGTCATTAAGGCATATCTCCCTTTCAGGGAACGTTTCATTTAACGTATTTTGTCTGAAAAACGTATCTTGGCTGTGGATACGTGTTATTGAACATATCGCAAATACGTTCGTTGTCAACCTATTTTTTGCCATTCATTTACCTCTAGGATTATGTTTGGTTGAAACGTATTCCAAATATGTTAAATGTCAACGTATAGCACATTATTGTCATTAAGGCATATTTCCCTTTCGGGAAACGTTTCATTTAACGTTATTTTGTCCCTGATTACGTCTTATTGAACATATTGCAAATAGGTTCGTTCTCAACATTTTTGTTGTTATTTATTTAAGCTACCTCTTGGATTACAGGCTACATTTAATTGAAACGTATCCTTAATAGGCTACGTTAAATTTCGATAACACATTATTGTCAGCATATAGGCATAGGTCTACCTCTCGGGGAAGCGTACGTTTGATTGTAATGTTAATAGTCCAACGTTATATCAACATGTCACAAGAGGAGAAATTAGCTGCTGACGGGGTAACTGTAGGAGCAGGGGTTGCTTTGTTGATTTCTTTATCTAGGGCTATAGCTGTGGTCAAAGCGGGAAGTGTGCGTTGTCTGGGCGGCTGCCTGAACTGAGCTGCAGGAAATTATGTTCACACGTTTCTTCATTCATTCATGAAGGCTATACCGGTGAACGGTGACGTCAGACTCACGCCCACCGACAAACCAATCAATGTCCAGTATCAGCCTGTCCACTCGGAAAATACGACCACGTAGGTGGTTTGTTCCGCCACAGATTACGACCCATTGGAATTTATCCAAAACGAGCGAACGAGGCCCTCTACATGTGCGGGGAACACTTTCTCATCAAAATGACGTTCCCAGAGAACTATTCGGCATTCTCAATTACATTTGTCTAAAAAACGTTTTTTGTCCGTGATTACGTTTTATTGAACATATTGTAATGACCTCGCCGGTGAAATAACGATGTCGAGTCATTAGTAATTGAAGGAACTTTTAATGGACCAAAACCAGGTCACTGAAACCCGTAACCAACGGCAGAAATCCCACCCAAAACAAACCCCGGTTACCCCGGCAACCCCCAACACGGTCTCACTCACGTGCAGGCCCCCACCCTCGTGTTCTTCCAAGGCCCTCCCCCAGCTGACCTAATGATTCGCCCTCACACTGATTGACAAGAAGAACATTACAATACATGCACAGTTGCACACAGACAACCCAGTCGCCAAGAAAAAACGTCAGTGGTGTACGTTTCCATGAACACTGGATACGTAGCATTTCAACGTAAAAAATAGCGTGTTATACCTACAGTATCCACGTGTGCCGCTGTGGAGGCGGGTTTCGGGGTTTGGGTTTCACGGCTTTCGCGGCAAATTGTGGACACGATTGTTTAGGGGGGGGGGGGGGGAGACTGTTGTTGACCGGGGAGGGGGGGGGGGGGAGACACGTTTGTTGAGGGGGGACGACGACACACGATTGTGGGGGGGGGGGACGACGACGACACGTTAGTTGAAGGGGGGGGGGGGGGGGACACGTTTGTTGAGGGGGGGTGAGACACGTTTGTAGGGGGGGGGCACGCTCGACAACGAGAGTTGGTTTTTATTGAACGCTCGACAACGAGAGTTGGTTTTTATTGAACGAGACTTCAACACGGAACAGCTGCGCGAAACGATGGTCACGTCACTCTCGGTGACGGTGTCGACAATAATGAACACACGGACAATGTTAATAGAACAACACACAACCACATAACATCCCGAACCCATTAACCCCACTTAATCCTAACAACAAAACAAGTTAACAAAAGCCCCATTTGTCAACTGAGAACCCCAATTCCCAGAATCCCCCGCGGCTCCGGAACACGGCGTAGCTTATATTAATCTTTATTATCTGAATGGGAAATGCAATATTTTAGGACAGATACACCATTAAACGCGTTTCTAATGACATTTCTAGCGAGAAATTTACATTTTCCTTACATAATCTTCAGTCAGTGAATGTGTATGATCTTTATTAATCTTTATTATCTGAATGGGAAATGCAATATTTTAGGACCGATTCACCGTTAAACGTGTTTCTAATGACATTTCTAGCGAGAAATATACTTTTTAATTGCATAATCTTCAGTCAGTGATTGTGTCTGATCTTTAGTTTTATAGTTATTAGGAGTTGATCGGCTCGCTCGCATGTTTCAACGACGTCAGGTTGCTTTCGCTAAACTAGCAGCTCACGTGCTTCCTGCGTTTGTGTTATTAAACTGTTACTTTATGTAACTTTTAATGATATCATCTTGTTAGAAACACGTATATCTGAGAGCCAACCCAGTCGCCAAAAACATACCTACGTTGACAGTGTACGTTTCGTGAACACTGGATTACGTCGCATTTCAACATAAAATAGCGTGTTATACACACACACACACGCACGCACATGCACAGACACACACACACACAAGCACACACAAGCACACACACGCACGCACAGACACACAGACACAGACACACACACACACACACACACACACACACACGCACACACGCACACGGTGCATTTCGCTGCTAAAACAACAACAAAAAAATATTCCCTCAAATATTATTACTTTCAAAACGTTGGCCAAAATGGCCAATAATATCTTTTTTTTTTGGGATGCTTCCAGGACATTTTGGGTGGATTTTGAACGGTATGTGGGGGGCACGTTTTTTGCAGGACCTGGCAACCCTGCGCTGTTGCCCGAGATCTGGATCCACCCCGGCGTGGTGCTGTCTCCTTTTGACCTTTTGACCCCAGACTTCTGGGGGAATAGCTGAATCAATTCATTAGTCAATCAGAAGCATGTAAATATCTTTCCGGTGGGGTAAGAGGACGAACAAGGTGTCCTTCAGCATCTACGCTTCCAGGCGATTGCAACGGTGCCACACATGAGCATATTCGAACATGTTTAATGGTAGTAATTAGCTGTCGAAATTGGAGGCCTTAATCAATACTGAGCAGCTATTGATTTGCTTCCCGATAAAGATTTGTCACAAATGACATGTTATTTAGCATCTACACGTTGAGCTGAGTCCAATGACACCAAGAACGACACTCTAGCTAATGGTAACATGTATTTAACATGGTACACCTAGGTCTAGGACATGATCTCGGTGTAGCAAGAGGCCGAGCTTGATCTCATTGGACTCAGCTTAACGTGTAGATGCTAATTAACATGTAATTTGTCAAAAATCTCCATCGGGAAGCAAATCTATAGCTGGTCATTATTGATAAAGGCCTCCAAAATCGACAGCTAATTACTACCCCGAAACATATTCAAATATGATCATGTGTGGCACTGTTGCAATCGTCTCGAAACGTAGATGTCAAAGGACACCTTGTTTGCTCTGTTGCACCACCGGGAACATATTTTCATACTTCTAATGGATTGATTCATATTTTAAGGTTCTCGGAGTGAGACTTTAAGTGGCTGCAGCAGAAGTGTTGAGACGAAAGATGATATCAAGAGATTTATAGAATATTCCCATTCACATTATGATTCTTCGTCGTAACATCCGACCAAACATCCTTCACATTCACAGAGCGAAGATTATGAAAGTCCAGGCTCAGCAAGTGCTCCATCTCGTTGCACCTGCACCCAGCGGCTCACTTGCAAGATTTTGGCCTGAAGATCTTCCCAGACCAACACCCTAGCCATCCAACATGCATATCTGAGAATCAGGCCTCTCTTTAATAATGACATAAAGTTATGAGAGAAACACACATTAACTTTTTGTTATCTCATAAGCGGCGTGGTGCCGGCTCCTTTTGACCTTTTGACCCCCGACTTCAAAAACGTGGCCACAGGCCAGCTGTGTCTACACACCTTTAGCCACAAATGTACACCTCCATCCCACAAAAAATGGGGACTAGAAACTAACCTCTGTCTTATGTACATTTACTGTACTGTTGGAGGTCACGCCCCTTTGCCGACCTTTTCGAGATAGCTAGGGATGCTAAAATGTTTACACACATTTCCCGGGGCCCCGTGTACGACATATCCGAGATTTGGAGTTCTAGCCCTTAGAGAAAAAAAGTTTTCCCAAATGGAGTGTCATTTGGACAAAGCCCCTCAGAAGTGTAGCCTGCAAGACCTAATAGTTCAGAATGTGGTGGAAAAACAGTTTTTGAGATAGGAAGGTCCTACCGCCCTGAAATTTTAATACCTTATTCTAGGGCCTAACTGGGACCTCCGCACCGAAACTTGGCCCGGTCGGACCCCGAGGGGAGGAAGGGGGGGCCCTTCCTGCCCGAGACTTGGCCCGGTCAGACCCCGAGGGCAGGCCCCCCCTTCCTGCCCTCGGGGTCCGACCGGGCCAAGTTTCGGTGCGGGGGTCCCAGTTAGGCCCTAGAATATGGTATTCAAATTTCAGGGCGGTAGGACCTTCCTATCACAAAAACTTTTTTTCCACCACATTCTGAACCATTAGGTCTCGCAGGCAACACTTCTGAAGGGGCTTTGTCCAAATGACAGTCCATTTGGGAAAACTTTTTTTCTCTATGGGCTAGAACTACAAATCTTGCATATGTCGTTCTCGGGGCCCCGGGAAATGTGTGTCAACATTTTAGCATCCCTAGCTATCTCGAAAAGGCTGGAAAAGGGGCGTGACCTCCAACAGTACAGTCAATGTATATAAGACAGAGGTTAGTTTCTAGGCCCTATTTTTTGCGGGATGGAGGTGTACATTTGTGGCTTAATGTGTGTAGACACAGCTGGCCTGTGGCCACGTCTTTGAAGTCTGGGGTCAAAAGGTCAAAAGGAGCCGGCACCACGCCGCTTATGAGATAACAAAAAGTGAATCTGTATTTCTCTCATTACATTTTGTCATTATTGAAGAGAGGCCTGATTCTCAGATATGCATATTGGACTGTTAGGGTATAGGTCTGGGAAGAACTTCAGGCCAAAATCTTGCAAGCGAGCCGCTGGGTGCAGGTGCAACGAGATGGAGCACTTGCTGAGCCTGGACTTTCATAATCTTCGCTCTGTGAATGTAAAGGATGTTTGGTCGGAGGTTACGACGAAGAATCATAATGTGAATGGGAATATTCTATAAATCTCTTGATATCATCTTTCGTCTCAACACTTCTGCTGCAGCCACTTAAAGTCTCACTCCGAGAACCTTAAAATATGAATCAATCCATTAGAAGTATGAAAATATGTTCCCGGTGGTGCAACAGAGCAAACAAGGTGTCCTTTGACATCTACGTTTCGAGACGATTGCAACAGTGCCACACATGATCATATTTGAATATGTTTCGGGGTAGTAATTAGCTGTCGATTTTGGAGGCCTTTATCAATAATGACCAGCTATAGATTTGCTTCCCGATGGAGATTTTTGACAAATTACATGTTAATTAGCATCTACACGTTAAGCTGAGTCCAATGAGATCAAGCTCGGCCTCTTGCTACACCGAGATCATGTCCTAGACCTAGGTGTACCATGTCAAATACATGTTACCATTAGCTAGAGTGTCGTTCTTGGTGTCATTGGACTCAGCTCAACGTGTAGATGCTAAATAACATGTCATTTGTGACAAATCTTTATCGGGAAGCAAATCAATAGCTGCTCAGTATTGATTAAGGCCTCCAATTTCGACAGCTAATTACTACCATTAAACATGTTCGAATATGCTCATGTGTGGCACCGTTGCAATCGCCTGGAAGCGTAGATGCTGAAGGACACCTTGTTCGTCCTCTTACCCCACCGGAAAGATATTTACATGCTTCTGATTGACTAATGAATTGATTCAGCTATTCCCCCAGAAGTCTGGGGTCAAAAGGTCAAAAGGAGACAGCACCACGCCGGGGTGGATCCAGATCTCGGGCAACAGCGCAGGGTTGCCAGGTCCTGCAAAAAACGTGCCCCCCACATACCGTTCAAAATCCACCCAAAATGTCCTGGAAGCATCCCAAAAAAAAAAGATATTATTGGCCATTTTGGCCAACGTTTTGAAAGTAATAATATTTGAGGGAATATTTTTTTGTTGTTGTTTTAGCAGCGAAATGCACCGTGTGCGTGTGTGCGTGTGTGTGTGTGTGTGTGTGTCTGTGTCTGTGTCTGTGTGTCTGTGCGTGCGTGTGTGTGCTTGTGTGTGCTTGTGTGTGTGTGTGTCTGTGCATGTGCGTGCGTGTGTGTGTGTGTATAACACGCTATTTTATGTTGAAATGCGACGTAATCCAGTGTTCACGAAACGTACACTGTCAACGTAGGTATGTTTTTGGCGACTGGGTTGGCTCTCAGATATACGTGTTTCTAACAAGATGATATCATTAAAAGTTACATAAAGTAACAGTTTAATAACACAAACGCAGGAAGCACGTGAGCTGCTAGTTTAGCGAAAGCAACCTGACGTCGTTGAAACATGCGAGCGAGCCGATCAACTCCTAATAACTATAAAACTAAAGATCAGACACAATCACTGACTGAAGATTATGCAATTAAAAAGTATATTTCTCGCTAGAAATGTCATTAGAAACACGTTTAACGGTGAATCGGTCCTAAAATATTGCATTTCCCATTCAGATAATAAAGATTAATAAAGATCATACACATTCACTGACTGAAGATTATGTAAGGAAAATGTAAATTTCTCGCTAGAAATGTCATTAGAAACGCGTTTAATGGTGTATCTGTCCTAAAATATTGCATTTCCCATTCAGATAATAAAGATTAATATAAGCTACGCCGTGTTCCGGAGCCGCGGGGGATTCTGGGAATTGGGGTTCTCAGTTGACAAATGGGGCTTTTGTTAACTTGTTTTGTTGTTAGGATTAAGTGGGGTTAATGGGTTCGGGATGTTATGTGGTTGTGTGTTGTTCTATTAACATTGTCCGTGTGTTCATTATTGTCGACACCGTCACCGAGAGTGACGTGACCATCGTTTCGCGCAGCTGTTCCGTGTTGAAGTCTCGTTCAATAAAAACCAACTCTCGTTGTCGAGCGTTCAATAAAAACCAACTCTCGTTGTCGAGCGTGCCCCCCCCCTACAAACGGGTCTCACCCCCCCTCAACAAACGTGTCCCCCCCCCCCCCCCCTTCAACTAACGTGTCGTCGTCCCCCCCCCCCCCCCACAATCGTGTGTCGTCGTCCCCCCCTCAACAAACGTGCCCCCCCCCTCCCCGGTCAACAACAGTCTCCCCCCCCCCCCCTAAACAATCGTGTCCACAATTTGCCGCGAAAGCCGTGAAACCCAAACCCCGAAACCCGCCTCCACAGCGGCACACGTGGATACTGTAGGTATAACACGCTATTTTTTACGTTGAAATGCTACGTATCCAGTGTTCATGGAAACGTACACCACTGACGTTTTTTCTTGGCGACTGGGTTGTCTGTGTGCATGTATTGTAATGTTCTTCTTGTCAATCAGTGTGAGGGCGAATCATTAGGTCAGCTGGGGGAGGGCCTTGGAAGAACACGAGGGTGGGGGCCTGCACGTGAGTGAGACCGTGTTGGGGGTTGCCGGGGTAACCGGGGTTTGTTTTGGGTGGGATTTCTGCCGTTGGTTACGGGTTTCAGTGACCTGGTTTTGGTCCATTAAAAGTTCCTTCAATTACTAATGACTCGACATCGTTATTTCACCGGCGAGGTCATTACAATATGTTCAATAAAACGTAATCACGGACAAAAAACGTTTTTTAGACAAATGTAATTGAGAATGCCGAATAGTTCTCTGGGAACGTAATTTTGATGAGAAAGTGTTCCCCGCACATGTAGAGGGCCTCGTTCGCTCGTTTTGGATAAATTCCAATGGGTCGTAATCTGTGGCGGAACAAACCACCTACGTGGTCGTATTTTCCGAGAGGACAGGCTGATACTGGACATTGATTGGTTTGTCGGTGGGCGTGAGTCTGACGTCACCGTTCACCGGTATAGCCTTCATGAATGAATGTAGAAACGTGTGAACATAATTTCCTGCAGCTCAGTTCAGGCAGCCGCCCAGACAACGCACACTTCCCGCTTTGACCACAGCTATAGCCCTAGATAAAGAAATCAACAAAGCAACCCCTGCTCCTACAGTTACCCCGTCAGCAGCTAATTTCTCCTCTTGTGACATGTTGATATAACGTTGGACTATTAACATTACAATCAAACGTACGCTTCCCCGAGAGGTAGACCTATGCCTATATGCTGACAATAATGTGTTATCGAAATTTAACGTAGCCTATTAAGGATACGTTTCAATTAAATGTAGCCTGTAATCCAAGAGGTAGCTTAAATAAATAACAACAAAAATGTTGAGAACGAACCTATTTGCAATATGTTCAATAAGACGTAATCAGGGACAAAATAACGTTAAATGAAACGTTTCCCGAAAGGGAAATATGCCTTAATGACAATAATGTGCTATACGTTGACATTTAACATATTTGGAATACGTTTCAACCAAACATAATCCTAGAGGTAAATGAATGGCAAAAAATAGGTTGACAACGAACGTATTTGCGATATGTTCAATAACACGTATCCACAGCCAAGATACGTTTTTCAGACAAAATACGTTAAATGAAACGTTCCCTGAAAGGGAGATATGCCTTAATGACAATAATGTGCTATACGTTGACATTTAACCTATCTGGGATACGTTTCAACCAAACATAATCCTAGAGGTTAATGAATGGCAAAAAATAGGCTGAGGACGAACGTATTTGCAATACGTTCAATAAAACGTAATCGCGGACAAAATACGTTTTATGACAAACGTAATTGAGAATGCCGAATAGTTCTCTGGGAACGTAATTTTGACGAGACAGGGTTGGCCTGTCATGACAGACTGCATGACAAAATTGACAGAGAACTTCACTGAGAGATTCCAAGGCTTCAGCATTCCCATTGAGGTATTGCAGTTTGCTCGTGACCCATTTCCATCAAGCCTGATGCAGACTTCTGTGTAAAAGTAAAGGAGGTATTATCCTGTATTGATGAAGGCACATTTCAGATGGAACTGGTTGATGTGCAGTCTTGCTTTGCTTTAAAACAGCACTTGTAGTCTGAGGGTGTAGCTGACTTTTGGTGTAACCATGTTAGCCAGTATCAGTACTCAGCCTGTTGTTACAAGTCGCATCACTTATTCTGACAATGTTTGGCTCAACCTATACTTGTGAGTCTAGCTTTTCACATATGAATGCCATCAAAACAAGGGCACGTTGCTCCATGAGCAATGGGAAGCTGCATGAGTGTCTCAGGATTGGTCTTACAACGTATGAACCAAACTATGCTGAAAAAGCAAAATCAAGGCAGTGCAATTTCTCTCACTGAATATAACAGGCTCAAAATGTGTCATATGTACAGTAGTTCTGTTTTGTGATAATTCCAACAACATCGTTGAATCGTAAAAATGTGTCCAAAATATTGTTATTGTTATTATATTGTTATTATAAATGTGTCAAAAAATATTTTGAATAAAAATTGCAATTGCAATACGTCTTACAAGTTTATTCCATTTAGCACTATATATATTAAGTTAACACTGCTTTAAGTACGATTTATTTGTAGCGATTAATTGACATAAGTTTTGTATGTGTGGCCCATGAACCACCAGCGGTTTTCCTTTTTGGCCCACTTGTTAAGGAGGTTGAATAGCCCTGCTCTAGGTGATTAACAGACAATTCAAAAAGTGACCCAAGCGTATAGATTATTCATGTATAGTTTGAAGTAAGAGCAGATCCTTTTATACCTGCAATGAAACACACGTGTGTGTGTGTGTGTGTGTGTGTGTGTGTGTGTGTGTGTGTGTGTGTGTGTGTGTGTGTGTGTGTGTGTGTGTGTGTGTGTGTGTGTGTGTGTGTGTGTGTGTGTGTGTGAGGGGTTTGCATGGATGTGTTTGGTCTTTTTTGGAATTGGTTGAAAGGCTGATAACCTTTATCTATTGTTTATCTAAGCTGCTACTGCTCAGAGAAGCCTGATTACACTACCTGCTGCAGCATATAATGTCTGTGTATATATGAATGGGTAAATACAGTCCTTAATGTAGATGTCAGTAGTTGCAGGATTTGAAAACCATTGCAGAGGGAACAAAACATTACTTGGGTCAGAGCAGATGAATGGAATCAACTAACAGAAACAAGAACTTAAACATAAGGAAACCAACAAATAGGCAGATGACATAGACGGTACTATCTAATTGCTGATATCTCCCACAGGGTGATAGGAAGGAAGAAGGATGCTTTCATCTGATTAGCGAGAGTTTTGACGTTCCACCTTTGAATAAACTAAACCATTACATTTGAACAAGATACAATTTAAGAACTATTCAGCTGCTTTAAAACATCAAATATTTAAAGGGCCCATGCCACCAAATGTGGGTGTGATTAACTGGTGGCACACCTGGTGGCATGACTTGAGCCCTTTAAGGAAGGGTTTATGTGGAGAAACTAGGAGGAGAAGTGGGGTGTTGTAGGGATGGTCTATGCCAGTGTCCATAAAACCATGGGAATCCCCAATGGTGTTATGCTGACAAAGTGCATCCGGTCTCGTGGCAGCAGTTATTCAGGCCTAGTGATTGTGGCAGCTGCTTAAAAAAAAAAAAAAAGACCAGTTCCTCTTTAGACAATTTTCAGACGGCTATGGTATTTTGCTACCCAAGTGTAAACATTTGATCAGTTTACCTGCTAATATCAGGGCTAGCGATAGGGAAAACATGCTTTTGACCCACAAACTGGCATATCCTTCTGCTTAATTTACACCACATTAATCGACCCCATACTAGGCCGACATTGCGTACGTGCGTCTGTGTTTCAATTCCCAAATTGATACAAATAAAATGCAACCAGATGACCATAGTGATATTAAAGGAGGGTCCTCAGAGGTGATAGATTCAAACGTGTATCCTCTCAAAATTGTTAACCGATTACCCAATGTTCCAAAAAGAATGCCTAATCCTTACCAATGCATACAAATACCAATACATAGTGCAACGTAATTATTTTCGAAATGGCATGGGTGCCAGTAATTAAAAAAAAATAGACTTAAACAAGTAAACCGCGATATAACACGGTTTGACATAGTGCCTATATGGATGTAACGTGGTGCGACCATGGACCCCGATTAGAGGGGCGATTTCTGCACAGAACTGCCTAAAAAACAAATGAAACGTCTGTGTCTAATCTACAGTTGGGTGTAGTTTTGATAGCGAAATATTAGAATGCCTTCCTGCGGCGCCCTTTGTAAGAAGAAGCTTACAAGAAGATTTGTCAGCAATAAGCCAATTACAAATAAAAAGCCCTTTGTGTTTCATATTAATCACAGGCTTCGGCTAAATCTAAAGTATTCTACAAAGCTTGTTTATGGGTGTGTATTACGCCCCCTGGTGGCTCGGAGTAGGACGCAACATAAGGGCAACAGGTTTGGGCAAGTGAGGGTGCAGTCACACAAAATCCAAGACAAAAGGTGAATTCAATATAAAGTGTTTATTTACAAAAAAGGCAACACAGGGATCAACAAGGACTGTCAGTGGCACCAAAGAAAAGAACATAACCCACCCCCCCCATTGACAGGTGCTTTGCACCCAAAAAGTACAGTGGGTGGTGCTCACTCTAACCTAGGGTATTAACAACAGGTAAACCTACGTGTATGAAATATGTAAACCCCAGGGTATCTTACCTATCCTTATTGACCCTGTGCGCACAACAAAATAATTAACAAAGGCAAAGACAAAACTAAAGTAGGCTGCTAACAACTAAAGTAATGAGGTTTAAACAAGTGTGTAATAACTAAAGACAATACAATAAACCAACAAAGAAACCAAGCACTCGCAAGCACTCGCAAGCACTAGTAAACACTAGCAAATACACTCCAAAAGCAAGCCAACAGAGCTCAACCAAAGCTCTGCCACAGCTCAAACCAAAGCACTTAACCCCTACAAACAAACACAGGACTATTTAAAGGGGAATGGTTGATGGGAGATCTGGAACAGGTGTGGTGATTTGGTGATTGGGACCAGGTGTGCACATCTGAGAATTTGGAGAATGAAAACAGGAGGAGGAGACAGAACAACAACACAAACATACTACACAAAACAGAACACAATACATGTAGGCCTATACCATGTATAACATATAAGACATACAGAACACTGTACGAAACAGTGTGTTGTTAATTAATCACAGAGCTCTTCTGGCTATCTCTGTCGCCACATGAGGTCAGATTGATACTAATAATAGGCTTCCCATCCCAGGTCATTCACTGAGCAGTCAACAAGCAGAAAACGCAACTGCTTCACTGTGGGAAAATCATGATTAACGCACTCCCAAAATTATATGTTTATACTATAATAACGAGGTCATCATTTTGTGGAGCCAAACAAAGGCGTTAAATTGGGTTTTACCTGTATCAGGGATCTCCTCAAACAATGCTATAGTGGTGCTGCGCCACCATACTCATTTCAATTAAAGGTATTTGTATGTAGCCCTTAATCACAGTTACAGTCTCAGGGCTTCACAGGCCATATATTCATGACATCCACCTAGGAGTGGTTGCACCCTCCTTCCTGGGATGGTGAGGAGTGCAATGGGTGAAATAATTGACATACACCAAGGCAATTCTGTTGTCTTGGTGATAGGGTGGTGGCCGGTGAGCAGGCTGGTTACCTTCTGGGAATTCCAGGCATCCAGTCAGGGTGCAAATAAAAAATGTTTTCAACCACTAATATAGTGCGAGTCATCTGCAGCAATCTCGGCAAACCCAGTGCAACAGCAGCTTAGTGCGCCTCTAGGCCAAATAAAAGAGTAAAATAGTAGGTAGGTTTTCAGCTTGTCTTTGAATATCTCAGCAGAGTCAGTTTCCCTGATTACAGATGGAAGACCATTCCAAAGATAGGGGGCTCGATTGAAGAGCTCCCAGGAATAATAAGGACCATCAGGTAGGATGGTGCTAATTCTTGCAAGGCTAGGTAAACAGTAGCACCTTAAAATCCGAACTGGCAGTTCTATGGTTGTTGTGTTTTTTCCCCCACTTATGTTCTGAAATGGTTCAATTGGTTAAAAGGCATGTTTACGGCTTGGTGAAGGCAGAGCTTCACTATGAAGCGGCTCACACACCAGACAAGGAGCACCGCGCGGGACAGCCTTATGTAGTGGAAAGGATAAACCTGTGAGAAGATTATATTTTAGGTGATAGGGGAGGTCATGAAAGGTTCAAGCCAAGCTGGAAGTTATAGAGTGGCTCTAATTGGAAACATGACCCACTGAAGTAAAGTTAAAACATAGGGCTTAAAAGGAGAATTTTACACTCT
This sequence comes from Gadus chalcogrammus, assembly GCF_026213295.1. Lineage (NCBI taxonomy): Eukaryota > Metazoa > Chordata > Actinopteri > Gadiformes > Gadidae > Gadus > Gadus chalcogrammus. The sequence goes on from NC_079426.1 coordinate 28,529,950, forward strand.
GCAAAGTGTCAATGAAATTGCACAGTAACACTTAAAACACTATAAAAGACAAGAGCATGCAGACAAAATACAAACAATCACTATTCTGATGACTGAGAGCCAGAAAAGGAAATGAAGATCAGGTATAATACCTGTTTACCAGCCTGTTGTTATTAGTGGTTGAGGTTTTTAATGTGTGTGAGAGCAGTGTTGGTAGTGAGGAAAGAAAAGACCCCGGCAGTAAAAAAGGAAAAAGGCATTTACAAGTTATTGCAAGTAAGTTCATCTTTACAAATAAATCTACAGAGATGGATGAAACGGGACAGAGGATGTGCCAATACTGTGACAAAGTGGGGAAAAAGGGTGTGTGACAAATTCTGTTTGGGTGACACAGATCTCCAGTAGCGCCGAGATCATTTATTGGCCTGTGACATGTGCCACCGCGACCACTGACATACCATGGCACATGCCGTTCTGGAACGGCAGATGCCGTTCAGGAGCGGTAACTGCCGTTCAGGAGCGGTAACTGCAGTTCAGGTGGAACGGCATAGCGTTCAGGAACGGTAACTGCCGTTCCCAACAATGGTATATGACACCAGCCCGCCCAGCCTCCTTCATATAATTTCAAGACAAGTATTGCCGTAAATGTAAAGCTATATATATTTATAGCTTTACATAGTGGAAAACTGGATCTAGAAGCTTAAAATAACCATTACATATCCCATTATCCATGACACATCTACCAAATATCTAGGAAAATTTTGAATATGATATAAATATACATCTCAAAGACGGCTAATAACCCCAACCCATACAATAGGCACTGTCGCCTGGATAGCCATTTGAGAGTATGGTCATTCATACCCACCACTCCTTGCTATTACGAGTCACTTATTTCTGTTGTCCATCACTTTTTATTTTACAGGCAGCTCCTTTAAAGGTATAATTCGCCCTGATAATCTATAATAAATGATAATCTCTCGCTCTCTTAATGTGTTGCCTATTACAGTCAAACACAGTTTTTAATTCATATTTTGAAGAGGCAGGGGCAGGGCACAACCTTCTCCTATCAGTCTTTTTCACCTGTGCTATTCTTATTGGAATATGCCAAATAAACGCATCATTACTGATGAAATGCATACTGAAAAAACATTGTTTGTCCAAATTATTTACGTTTTTCTCAGAGTGAAGTTGTGTTCTCTGTGTCTATTATAATTATATTATTTTAATGATAAAACAGCCGAGAGACACCAGGGTAGCCTCATTGTAAAACTCTTCCGGATGTCCCTCCCCTACAGCCTCCGCAAATCCCTACTTAGATGTTTCCTACGTGTATGCGTAGTGTTAACGATATATTGTTATAAAACATGTTCTATGATTGTAGGTGCAAGCCTCATTGGCTTGTTGATTGTAGGTGCAAGCCTTATTGGCTATGCATACCAAATGAATGATAACCAACGAAAACAGTGGGGACACACAGATCCTCCCCATGGTTGAGTTGGAGAGAGTTTCTCACTACGGGGGCAGGAGATTAAAATCCTGGACATAGCTGAACTTTGTGGTTAGCTTTTGTCTTCTTTTTGCTGATCAAAAACTTGATTTGCAAATAATACATTGATGTTTGTAAGCCTCTTGGACTGGAGTTGTGTGTCACCTGGTCCCCACATGTCTGAAACGGCTGCTCTTTCCTGTGGGGGGCCTAAAAGCCTTGTATATGCTCCCCTCAGTTCATATTGTGAGCAAATTTAAAGGTATCAAATATCCCTTCTACCCTGACGATATCCAGGGTAAATATCCCTGGATATCGTCAGGTCAACACAGTCTCACTCCCTACTCGTCAAATGTGTGACGCAAGGATCCCTGGCGTCAATTTCCGCCGAAAAATGGGTACCTTTTTCGTCGTTCTTCAACGCCAGATAGACATTCATGTTAATCCCTCACCGTCGGATATAGATGATAGTCTATCAACGGTGATGCCGTCACGTTATGCTACTATTGTCGATTGATTTGTTTGACAGATTCACCATTAAAAGTGTTTCTGATGACATTTCTAGTGAGAAATTTACTTTTTCCTTGAATAATCTTCAGTCAGTGAATGTGTATGATCTTTATTCATCTTTATTATCTGAATGGGAAATGCAATATTTTAGGATCGATTCACCGTTAAACGTGTTTCTAATAACATTTCTAGCGAGAAATATACTTTTTACTTGCATAATCTTCAGTCAGTGATTGTGTCTGATCTTTAGTTTTATTATAGTTATTAGGAAGATTTAATCGTCTCGCTCGCATGTTTCAACGACGTCAGGTTGCTAGGGACGCTGCTTTCGCTAAACTAGCAGCTCACGTGTTTCCTGCGTTTGTGTTATTAAACCGTTACTTTATGTAACTTTTAATGACAATGTAATAACCACAGGCGAGGTATTGAGCGAAGTAAGCTTGATAGCAGGTTTATTGGATTCCACAATCGGACAGGCAGGCACAGCTCCACCGGAAAACTACAACAACCAAAACTCCCGCCCGGAAGGAAACCCCCGGAACCCCCTCTCAGAAGGCCCGCCCCTTCCTCCCAAACCCTGTGACGTGAAACACGTTTATCTGAGAGCCAACCCAGTCGCCAAAAGCATACGTTGACAGTGTACGTTTTCGTGAACACTGGATTACGTCGCATTTCAACATAAAATAGCGTGTTAGCACACATACACACACGCACGCACGCACGCACGCACGCACGCACACACACACACACACACACACACACACACACACACACACACACACACACACACACACACACACACACACACACACACACACACACACACACACACACACAATGCATTTCGCTGCTAAAAAAACAACTTGGGCTGCTTCTAGGACATTTTGGGTGGATTTTGAACGGTATGTGGGCAGGACGTTTTTTGCAGGCAGGACCTGGCAACCCTGCGCTGTTGCCCGAGGTGCAGAAATGCTCTGGAACAGATCTGGATCCACCATGGCCAAAATAATTGTCATGAATAGCATGAATAGATTCATGCATTATCATTCAACTTGAACATGTGGTGGAGGGATGACGTATGTTGGCCAACCCGGAAGTGAGCGTCGACCTGGGTTTCCCTTGACAAAAAGCCAACGGGTTTTTCCATTGGATTTTGGATTATTGCAGAAATATTAGCATCTTTGAAGCACCTCCACAAAAAATGAAAAGAAATAAATAAATAAAAATAACTGTGCTCCAAAGAACGAAATGTAAACCAATGCATTCTGAATGGGAGTGTTTCTCCGATTTTTCCATGCTACACAGAACGAAATGTAAACCCATGCAAATAAAGACTTCATGGTCATAATAATTTAAATATCATTATTCTCCTCAGTGTGTAGGGTGGTATTCTATTTTTTTCAACGGGGCTGCATCCAGTCACTTGACCGTCATGGTTGCTATGGTGGTTGCTATCGACCAGCCCCTAAAATGGCCTCTAAAAACCACGCGGCAAAGGAGCTGCCGTCCATTGTGTTGTTTTTGTCGTAAACTAGGGTCCGATGGTTAAAAAATAGACAGATATTCCAAGGTATCCTTAAAAGGCAGCTTGGATGTTTTTATTTTCTGCAGTTTAGACTTCTTCTATAACCTATTTTTGAAAGCAAAACACCAAGCTCAATGATTTAACGAGGCAGGGTTATTTGAAACAATTTATTAAATATATATTTGTGAGAGGTCATTCCTTCTCCTGAGTTTGCTTCCTATTTATGTCTAGTGTACACAGAGCCGGATTAACCCAAAGGCAAACTAGGCACGTGCCTAGGGCCTGATTGGCAGGGGGGGGCCCAGACAGAAGTAAAAAATAAATAAATAAATGAAATAGCCAATACAAATGTCCTTCCTACTATTTATTTCAGTGATAATATATCAATATATATTAATTAACTAAAAATAGTGACGTTGTTTATCTTAACGTTACGTCACATTAACGCCAATCAGTTAAGTCCGAGGGGAGGTCAGCGGGTCAAGACTAAGCGGAACAATAAAGCTAGCAGGCAGGTCGTTTCTTGAGTAGGCTAACATTCAAGATGCTTTCGGGTGCGGCAAAACATAAAAAGAAAAAAATGAAGAGGAACAAAAGAAGAAACAGCGGGGGGCTTTACAGAAGTTTCTGTCGGGCAGCCGTCCGACAGCTGTGAACCTGCTCGTGTCAGCAGAGCCAGAGGCCGAGCCAGGCCCGCAGCCAGAGGCCGAGCCAGGCCCGCAGCCAGAGGCCGAGCCAGGCCCGCAGCCAGAGGCCGAGCCAGGCCCGCAGCTAGAGGCCGAGACAGGCCCGCAGCCAGAGGCCGAGCCAGGCCCGCAGCCAGGACCGGAGCCAGGCCCGGAGACGCGGCCCGAAGACGCGGCGGAAGACGCTGTGGCGCCGTCAACATCAGCGCCGTCATTTTCTACGTTGAAACGAGTGAAAACATACCGGAGAGCAACAGTAACAGAAAAAAAACTGAATGCCTTTGCCCTGTTGGCAATTGAGAATAGATTTACAACCTCCCTGGATTTTGAAGACATTATAGAGGACTTTGCCTCATCAAAACTCAGGAGAAAGCATCCGTAAATGTAAGTTTTCCATTTAAAAATCTAAATCTTAATAAGTAAAGTGAATGCATATTACTTTCTACTATAATGAAATGAAATATGAGGAACAAACCAAGTACCGGTATATTCAAATCTCAAACAGCTGTCTTTCAGCTTATATATACATTTTATTATTTCTCCACAAGATCGTGATGATGCTGTCAAGATGTGTTTCTACTGCAATGGAGGCCTGTGGTGCTGGAAGGCTGAAGATTATCCCTGAGTGGAGCATGCTAAATGAGAGTGTTGGAAAATTGAAGATAGGTGATGCTTGTCCATGAAAATAAACATCTTTACCACTACAGCACACTTTCTCTGACTGCATATTTTATTAGTCTTTGTATATTTGACTACTTATTTAACTATTCAATTTAATCAACACATTTAATTAAGATTTTCTGCAAAATGCAATAGCTTACTACATTTATCTTTTTTGCTCTGTTTACATAGCAATGCTGACACAGTGACACCTATTGGTGATTTACTGGGACTACTGCCTTAAAAATGACACTGGCAATGGATAAGATAAGGATAATTTAATAGCATTTAATAGAGCTGTGTAATAACGTATAAATAATAAAAATCAAAAAATAGTCTGATAGACTGTTTAATATACAACACATGGCGTACAAATAACCAACTTGTAACCAAAGACTACGCTATGTAAAATGTGAATTAACTTTTATTAGTAACTTTGGTAAGTGTTAGGGTTAGGTTAGGTTATCGATGGAGGGGGGGCCCAAAAAATACAGTCTGCCTAGTATAGTCCATTTATTTAATCTGGCTCTGAGTGTACAACCTAACTGTCCACAAGCATCACCCCCCCCCCTCCCCATATGGATTTGGAGAATTGTTGCCACGTCCCAGTGGTGGAGGTATCACATATATGAAAGAGGGCATTCAATTATACTACAATGATCAATTAGGAGGCTGAAGCCCTAAAGGAAGTGATGCAATAGGTGACTGGGTCGACAACATTTAAGTAAACTGTACTTTGAGGTCTCTTATATATCAAAGGGGGTCTCAAAGGACGCATACGCTTCAACCTGTGGCTCCAGCCCTACAGGAAATGACTCAGCAAGTGCTCCATCTCGTTGCACCTGCACCCAGCGGCTCGCGTGCAAGATTTTGGCCTGAAGTTCTCCCCAGACCTACACCCTAGCCATCCAACCTGCATATCTGAGAATCAGGCCTCTCTTTAATAATGACAAAAAGTTATGAGAGAAATACACGTTAACTTTTGTCTCATAAGCGGCGTGGTGCCGGCTCCTTTTGACCCCAGACTTCTGGGGGAATAGCTGAATCAATTCATTAGTCAATCAGAAGCATGTAAATATCTTCCCGGTGGCGTAAGAGGGCGAACAAGGTGTCCTTCAACATCTACGCTTCCAGGCGATTGCAACGGTGCCACACATGAGCATATTCGAACATGTTTAATGGTAGTAATTAGCTGTCGAAATTGGAGGCCTTAATCAATAATGAGCAGCTATTGATTTGCTTCCCGATAGAAATGTGTGACAAATGACATGTTATTTAGCATCTACACGTTGAGCTGAGTCCATTGACACCCAGCATGACACTCTAGCAAATGGAAACATGTATTTTACATGGTACACCTAGGTCTAGGACATGATCTCGGTGTAGCAAGAGGGCGAGCTTGATCTCATTGGACTCCGTTTAACGTGTAGATGCTAAATAACATGTAATTTGTCAAAAATCTCCATCGGGAAGCAAATCTATAGCTGGTCATTATTGATAAAGGCCTACAAAATCGACAGCTAATTACTACCCCGAAACATATTCAAATATGATCATGTGTGGCACTGTTGCAATCGCCTCAAAACGTAGATGTCAAAGGACATGATTCATATTTTAAGGTTCTCGGAGTGAGACTTTAAGCGGCTGCAGCAGAAGTGTTGAGACGAAAGATGATATCAAGACATTTATAGAATATTCCCATTCACATTATGATTCTTCGTCATAACATCCGACCAAACATCCTTTACAGTCACCGAGCGAGGATTATGAAAGTCCAGGCCCCCCCTTCCTGCACTCGGGGTCCGACTGGGCCAAGTTTCGGGCAGGAAGGGCCATCCCTTCCTGCCCTCGGGGTCCGACCGGGCCAAATTTCGGTGCGGGGGTCCCAGTTAGGTCTTAGATTAAGGTATTCAATTAGGGCGGTAGGACGTTCCTATCTCAAAAAAGTTTTTTTCCACCACATTCTGAACCATTAGGTCTTGCAGGTAACCCTTCTGAGGGGCTTTGTCCAAATGACAGTCCATTTGGGAAAACTTTTTTTCTCTAAGGGCTAGAACTCCAAATCTCGGATATGTCGTTCTCGGGTCCCCGGGAAATGTGTGTAAACATTTTAGCCTCCCTAGCTATCTCGAAAAGGTCGGAAAAGGGGCGTGACCTCCAACAATACAGTAAATGTACATAAGACAGAGGTTAGTTTCTAGTCCCCATTTTTTGTGGGATGGATGTGTACATTTGTGGCTTAAGATGTGTAGACACAGCTGGCCTGTGGCCACGTTTTTGAAGTCTGGGGTCAAAAGGTCAAAAGGAGCCGGCACCACGCTGCTTATAAGATAACAAAAAGTCAATGTGTATTTCTCTCGTAACATTTTGTCATTATTAAAGAGAAGCCTGATTCTCAGATATGCGTGTTGGATGGCAAGGGTGTAGGTCTGGGAAGAACTTCAGGCCAAAATCTTGCAAGCGAGCCGCTGGGTGCAGGTGCAACGAGATGGAGCACTTGCTGAGTCATTTCCTGTAGGGCTGGAGCCAAAGGTTGAAGCGTATGCGTCCTTTGAGACCCCCTTTGATATATAAGCAGTGTTGGGTATCGTTACTTTTGAAAGTAATCAGTTAGGTTACTTTGTTACTATCAATTAAAAGTAATCCGTTACGTTACTACGTTACCTATAAATAAAAGAAACGCGTTAGAGTACTCGTGCGTTACCAACAATTAAAATGCGTTTGGGGTGCGTGCGTGTCCGCCTAGCGCAACAACAACACACATCCTCCTTTAGATGCACCAACAGTGCTGACTGTTTATGAATCAATCATGAACCTATAGCATAAGGACAGGAAAGACAGTCATCATATTGCACGTTTTATTTAACAGGCATTCATCCTTTGATCATTTGAACAGCTTCCATGAATAACATACTCCTGTAACAGGCAGTTATTTTAACAGAATGTAGCTTACCGTATTGGCTGCGCACAAAAGAACAGTGCGTCGCACATAGCTTATCCACTTTACAAGTGCAGGCGCCTAACAAAGTGCTTAACAGGTAGGCACGCAACCTTTTAGAATTGGAAATTTAACTCAATTTAACCGTATGCGTTGCACAAAAGAACAGTGCATGGCACTAAAAAAACATTGAAGAACTGAAAATGTTCGTGTGACCCTATAGCCCTACATTCATAACAATCACGTAGGCTACCTTTAGCCTATTTATCACCAAAGTAATGGTTGAAACGTAGGAGAAGAAGGTGCTCAAAACGACCACTATGTTCTTCTTGTCCTTTTCGCTCTGTAACTCAAAATAATGAGCGTACCTCCAGGAATCTAAGGCTATCTTCTCGTCCATCTTGCCGCGGTGACACACGTAGCTTACACACACAGGTGCGCGCGCACACACACACAGAGAGCGAGAGAGAGAGATGCAAGGAGCAGGGCAGCAGCATCTGACTAAATGCAGAAAACCCGGGACTTTACTTTCCTTATCGAGGGAAAATCTTAAAGTAACGGAGTAACGAGTGGTTATTTTGGAAATTAACGAGTTACTGATTACTGAATTCGCAAAACTAACGCGTTACAGGTTACTCGTTACTGAAAAAAACGAATAAGAGTACTCTAACGCGTTAGTTCTAACGCGTTACCCCCAACACTGTATATAAGAGACCTCAAAGTACAGTTTACTTAAATGTTGTCGACCCAGTCACCTATTGCATCACTTCCTTTAGGGCTTCGGCCTCCTAATTGATCATTGTAGTATAATTGAATGCCCTCTTTCATATATATGATTCCTCCACCACTGGGACGTGGCAACAATTCTCCAAATCCATATGGGGAGGGGGGGGGGTGATGCTTGTGGACAGTAGGGTTGTACACTAGACATAAATAGGAAGCAAACTCAGGAGAAGGAATGACCTCTCACAAATATATATTTAATAAATTGTTTCAAATAACCCTGCCTCGTTAAATCATTGAGCTTGGTGTTTTGCTTTCAAAAATAGGTTATAGAAGAAGTCTAAACTGCAGAAAATAAAAACATCCAAGCTGCCTTTTAAGGATACCCTGGAATATCTGTCTATTTTTTAACCATCGGACCGCAGTTTACGACAAAAACAACACAATGGACGGCAGCTCCTTTGCCGCGTGGTTTTTAGAGCCATGTAAGGATTAGAGGGGCTGGTCGATAGCAACCACCAAGCAACCATGACGGTCAAGTGACTGGATGCAGCCCCGTTGAAAAAAAATAGAATACCACCCTACACACTGAGGAGAATAATGATATTTAAATTATTATGACCATGAAGTCTTTATTTGCATGGGTTTACATTTCGTTCTGTGTAGCATGGAAAAATCGGAGAAACACTCCCATTCAGAATGCATTGGTTTACATTTCGTTCTTTGGAGCACAGTTATTTTTATTGAATTATTTATTTTCAGTTTTTGTGGAGGTGCTTCATAGATGCTAATTTTTCTGCAATAATCCAAAATCCAATGGAAAAACCCGTTGGCTTTTTGTCAAGGGAAACCCAGGTCAACGCTCACTTCCGGGTTGGCCAACATACGTCATCCCTCCACCACTCTATACTGTAAAAACACATGTTCAAGTTGAATGATAATGCATGAATCTATTCATGCTATTCATGACAATTATTTTGGCCATGGTGGATCCAGATCTGTTCCGGAGCATTTCTGCACCTCGGGCAACAGCGCAGGGTTGCCAGGTCCTGCCTGCAAAAAACGTCCTGCCCACATACCGTTCAAAATCCACCCAAAATGTCCTAGAAGCAGCCCAAGTTGTTGTTTTAGCAGCGAAATGGTCTAGCTGGACCACTCAAATTACATTCTTCTTCACATTTGTTTCCCATGAAGTTCAGGATTTATTTTAAGCTACTTGTTTATTTTACATATAGAGCCTTGCATGGTCCAGGACCTGTGTACATCTCTTTCCTGCTCAATCCTTATATCACCACTGAAAACAAAGCTGGTTGGCCCTTTGAAGTGGTAACTCTGAGAATTCTCTTACATAGGCATATGAAATTGAGAGAGATGAGAGATATTAAAATTGTAGCTGAAGACTAATTTATTCAAACTGGCCTTTGTGTTTTTAAGATCTGTAGTTGCTTATTGTAGCAATGTCAAACCACATATCCCTAGATGGCAACACTCTCCTGCATGCTGCCATGCAGGAGATCTCTTCCAGAGTGTGTATGGAGATGGCTGGTTTAACCTGTGCACACTAATTACTCAATGCGCAAATTGGCCAATAAAGTTGGAGCAGTTAGCCCATTTTTCTCATATGACCATTTTGTTATTGTATAAAAAAACATACAACTATTATTGGGTGGATACCAATACCCCCCAATACCCATAAACCAAAGTTGTTGTACTGCACCCAAAGGAGGCTCTATTTAAAAAGCCTTATTTCTCCTCACTAGATTGACCTGGACTCAAAATTCTTTAATCATATTAACCTCTAAAATCAGATGCATCTTTTTCCCCCTTATCTTCTGCTCTAAAATGTTTTACTTTTCCCACAATTTCATAGAAAAGCCAAACATCCACAGTCTAAACCCATTTTGCCTATATGACCAATTTGTTGTTGTATAACTACCATACGGCTATCATTAGGTGGATACCATTAACAATGCAAATTTTCAGATCTGTACTCTTTTAAGAAAACCCTTAATTCTCTTGTGAAATGTGTGCTTGGAGTTTTCTTGATGTTGTGTGCTTATCAATTGACATTTTCACCATGTGAATGAGGCTGTATGCAGTTCAGGAATGTCAGTGGCTCAATGGGATTATGCTGTGTACTGGTGATCCTGAGGTTGAGAGTTCAAATCCCGATTATCACATTATGAACAAGCTGAACATGACATTCTGTGATTGCCACTCATTTAAGAAACACAACAATGAAAAGCACCTGAAATTCATCAGGCAATCAACATTCTGGCTCATTAGTTTCCAAGAATCTGACTGCCATGACAGAGTATGGCATTAAGGGGAACTTCCTCATTAATCATTTTTCCTTCATAATGAACTCTGTCATATTGATATTTCTTCCGTTAGTGTTCTTGACTACAAATGTTTAATTTCCCCAGAATGTCAAGGGTTCTTAGTGGAACCGAGAACAAGAAATGATGATGTTTGTACGCTCCACTGCCCGCACACTTCAGATTGAAGCTTTGCCCTAACCAAGTCTCGGTCGGTGTTGAGAGTTGATCGGAAACCCACTTACTTCCTCCAAATAGCACCTATGTGATATTTAGGCTATCAGGTAGAGTAGAGTACACTTTGTTTGACTCATCTCCAGATAACTAGCAGATTGACCTAATGGATACGAATAGGTCGATTTTACCAGAGAGGTAGAGTTTGTTTTAAGTTCCTCAAACAGAGGAGCTTGCAGTAACGGAAACACAGTCCTATAACCCTATTTGTTTAAAGATAGAATTACTGTCTTCCTTCTGTCAAAAAACTTAGTTTTATAAGTACTTACCGTAACCGACTATAAGCCACGCCTTTTTTCCCATTTTTCGATTCTGCGGCTTATATAACGGTGCGGCTAATCTATGGATTTTTACAGCTAGCGGCCACTAGGGGACCTCCTAAATCGAGAGCAAGATAGACATTACGAGAGCGAGACAGCCATCTCTTTCCCGACAATCCCTTCTGTGCACGAACCCTTACATATGGTAATTAGGGCTGGCCCGAATTATTCAAATACTTGTTCGGAAAATTTGTATTCAAAGCTTAAATCAGTATTCTGAGTTTTTTTTTCGAAATGCTAACCTTAGTTTAGTTGATTGTTTACGTTCGCAGTACAGCGCCGCACCAATCAACTGTGACTGGCTTACTGCAGAGCGTGAGCGTCTTGGGAGTACCCGGTCAATATAACGGATATAATATGGACACGTAAGACGATCAATATTCGGTATTTGTTATGGATTTATTGTACAAATTCCCTGAAAAGATGCACGTTCCAGGATGAATTTAAAAGCTCCCGTAAGGGCTGAGATGGCAGAGGACAGCTGATTTGGAACAGAACAACAGCTGTTCGCGTTCACGGGGAAAAACTAAGGAACTTCAACCTACTTAGGCCTACTAATTAACGTTCAAAAGCTATTAAATCTTCAACAAAAAATGCAGATACTGTCAAAATCGGTTCCAGGGAGTTTATAGGGATTATTAATGTTGTTTTTGATGGCGTTTTTTCTGGAACGAGTATTCGAATATTCGCTCGGAAAAACCAACGAGTATTCGGAGCCTGAAAAATGGCATTCGGGCCAGCCCTAATGGTAATTAAACATTAAAACACCTGCGGCTTATAGTCCAGTGCGGCTTATATATGTACACATCATTCAATTTAGCTGCTGCTGTTAGATTTTTGCGGCTCGGGCGAGGCGGCGGACAAACGGCCCTTTTCAGGGCCACCTGAGAGCGCTCCTGGAGCTAGGTCCTTTTCAGGACTCCTATGCGCCTCCTGTCCCGCCTCCCTGGCACCGGGTGATGGGCACTTGGCATGCTTTCGGTGCCTCGGCGCCGACCACGCCGCGGCTGCTATGGCGGCCCCCGTCTCCTGTGTCGCCTGCCGGGAGCTGCCTGAAGAGGGTGCTTCTTGCTTGCTTGCTTCTTTTCCCCTGCGGTGGAACTGGCTGACACCATGGACCTGTTCAGGGCCGGCCCTGACGTCGACGATGGCATATTGACGCCTCCCTGGACGACGTCTTCGGCGACTCGGCGTCCGGTTTTTCCCGCTCTCGGGTTACAACCGCCATCGTCATACAACACGAGGGTCCGCGCCGGATGACCGATCTCTTCCGGGAGATCATGGGTGAGGCGGTGGCCATCAAAAGGATTCCCATGCCGGCCCCGCCTCTCGCCCCCGTATCTGACGATATGGAGGGCGAGTGCTTTCGCACCCCATCTTTTTCCCGGCGGGTTACCCAGTGCCCCTTGTTCCCGCCTTTGCAGCACTTGTTTATTGCTGCAGGTGAGGACCCTTCGACCCTGAAGGCTCCGGTAAGATCCTACACGGATTTCACCAACGTGGAGGGGTGGGCCGATACTCAGGCGGGCGGGATCCCTCTCCTGGAGCCTCCCCTGGCAACGCTACTCTGTCCGGGCGCCGGATGGCTCCCTAACGAAAAGCCGCTGCCCCCCGACCGCCTCCAGAAGCAGAATGTCGGCCTAACGGACAGGGTGTTCGTTTGTGCCTCTCAATCCGCGGCGGCGGTCAACAACATCACCCTGCTCTCCTCTGCCATGGTCTCCTTGTCGGCTGACAGGGAGGCCTACGGCCCGGAGGAAGCCGCGACATGCGCACAGGTGCTGCGGCCGGACGGCTCGCTCCCTGTTCAGCGGGCACGAGCGCGACGTCTAGACAGCGCGTTGTTTTTACAGCTGCTAGTTCTGGTACGTCTCCTACGCTCGCTGAGCCTCCTCCCTTTCATTGGAAGCCCCCCTTGGTTCACATGCAGTGTGGAGGCGGTAGGGGCAGAGGAATACGGGTTATTCCTGGACGGTCTTCCTCAGCTGTCGGCTCGCCCTCTCTCCGACTGCTATGCGTATTGGCAAGAGCGGTGCGTTCTGCCATCATGGTTGGACACCACGTTGAGATGGGGCCATCCCATACAGTTCAAGCGTCGTCCCCCACCCTTTATGGGGTTGGTGGAGACCACGCTACGGGACCCGGCTACGGGACCCGGCTGCGAGCACGGCTCTAGCAGCAGAGGTGGCACGTCTCTTGGTAAAGGGGGCCATCACTGTTGTTCCCCCCTACGAGTCTCACCTATGGTTTTATTCCCGCTACTTCCTGGTTTCCAAGAAGTCAGGGGAAAAGAGACCTATTCTGGAACTTTGCATGTTCAACAGATTCGTTGCCACGAGGAAGTTCAGAATGCTCACTGTCGGAGCGTTGTTCCGGTGTGTGAGAGAGGGCGATTGGTTCACAACCCTGGATCTCAAGGATGCTTACTTCCACGTCCCTGTTCGGCAGGCGCACAGGAAGTTTCTCCGCTTTGCCTTTATGGGGATGGCGTACGAGTACCAGTGTCTGCCGTTCGGCTATTCCCTGGCTCCGCGCACCTTCTCGAAGTGTGTGGAGACGGCGTTGGAACCGCTCAGGCGTCAGGGAAAGAGGATTCTCTTCTACCTAGACGACCTGCTTATTCTGAGCAACTCAGAAGAGACCGCGAGAAGGGACAACATGTTGGTGATAAACCTTCCTGGGTTTTGCCGTCAACTGGGAGAAGAGCTCCCCGCTCCCCAGCTGGCAGACAGTCTACTTGGGGCTTTGCCTGGACTCAGCCACCATGACTGCGATGCTTTCGCCTCCTCGGCGAGACGCCATCCTGTCGGCGCTCTCCCGTTTTCACGTTCGCAGAAACGTGACGGCACTGTCCACCATGCGCCTGTTAGGGCTGATGGCAGCTGCCCACCCCGTGGTCCCCCTGGGTCTGCTTTTTATGCGCAGACTCCAGCGGTGGTTTGCTCACCAACGGTTGGACCCCAGGCGACACAAGCTCAGGGTGCTCCTCGTTCCTTGTTCGGTGTTGCCAGACCTGGAATATTGGAAAGGATCCTCCGCCCTTCTCAGGGGTGTTTCCCTGGGCAGGGTGGCGTCCTACTTAGTGGTCTTCACGGACGCCTCGTTGACGGGTTGGGGAGGAACGTGCCTCTCTCACTCGGTCGGAGACGAGTGGCGCACGCCCCCTACAGCACACATAAATGTGTTGGAGCTCGACGCTGTGAGGAAAGTGCTGTTGCATTTCTTTCACCTGGTGCACGGCCGCCACGTTCTGATCAGGACAGACAGCGTGTCGGCGGCGGCGTACATCAACAGACAGGGGGGAGTCCGCTCCCCTGCTCTCCACCGAAAGGCGGTCGAGCTCTGGCTTTGGGCTCATCAGTATATCCTCAGTCTGAGAGCCCTGCATATCGCGGGCGCCCAGAACTTTGGGGCGGACCTCATGTCTCGAGGCGGTCCCCGCCGAGACGAGTGGCGGTTATATCCCGACATTGTCAGACTGATCTGGCAGAGGTTCGGGACAGCGCAGGTGGACCTCTTCGCGTCCAGGGGGAACACGCACTGCAGGTGGTGGTTCTCCCTCAGCCCTCGGGATCTTCCCCCGTTGGGGGTAGATGCGTTGGCACACACACCTTGGCCGCGGGCTCTCTTGTATGCGTTTCCCCCGCTCCAGCTGATCCTTCCTCTTCTGGAACGGGTCAGACAGGAGAGACTGTCCCTGATATCAGTGGCCCCGGAGAACCGTTCAGCTTTGTGGTTTCCAGAGCTGGCCGCGCTCTTGCGGTCGGCGCCTTGGCCAGTACCGTTCAGGCCGGATGCGCTTTCACAGGCCCACGGGACAGTGCACCACCCGCCCGATGTCTCGGGACGGCTGTTGGTTTGGCTCCTGAGAGGTTGATCCTGCAGGGCAAAGGTTTGCCTGAGACGGTTATCAACACTATTCAGAGTGCTCGTGCGCCTTAGCTCACCATGCGGTTAGCTCACCGGGCCGGTGAGCTAACCGCTCTTTCTGTCAGCCCGAGTTGCTTGTTGCGAAACGAGGACAGCTCCTTCGCGTTGCTCAGACCTAATCCTGCGTTCCTCCCGAAGAACATTAATAGTTATTTTCGGTCGAGGGATATTGTGCTTAAGGCTTTTCACCCCCCGCCTCATTCTAGTGAGGCGGAGGCGGAGGTGCATCTCCTGTGCCCGGTTCGGGCGTTGGCTATGTACGTGAATCGCTCGGCCGCGTTCCGCTCCAAACAAGTTGTTTGTGTGTTATAGCGACGCTAGCAGGAGCCGCGCTCTCTCTAAGCAGCGGTTTTCTCGCTGGGTATGTGAGGGTGTTTGCTTAGCCTACTCTCGGCAGGGCTTGGCGCCACCGTTGGGCGTTAAAGCTCACTCCACACGGAGCGTGGCCGCTTCAACGGCTCTACTCAAGGGCGTTTCGGTGGAAGACATCTGCGCGGCTGCGTCTTGGTCTTCCCCCGGCCCCTTTGTCCGTTTTTACATGTTAGACATGTCCAGGGGCTCACTCGGCAACTCTGTGCTGGAGTCCGGGACCCCTTTTACGGCTTAAGAATATAGACATGTTCTTTAAAGCGGCGTGGTTGGATTTCCTCTCGCCGGCTGGCGAGTTGGACTTGATTACCAGTCTTACTCTCCCAGCTTTTTCAAATGAAAAACAGGCTAGGGGTTTTTCTATTGGCTCGCCAATTGTCTGGTGGTTTGTTTACCAGTGTGGCACTCCCGCCGTTTTCTTCAAATAAGAAACGGCCGAGAGAGTCCCATTATTGGAGAGCCGGATTCCGTAGCTCCGCCCCCGGTGGCAGCGGACCTAATGGAAACCATGTTGCTCTGGTTTTTCTTTTCCTTTCATGGGTTCCATGAAGCACGGATTAGAGCCGGAGTCTTTACAGACTCACTTTTTCTACCTTGATCATTGCCTTGCTTGATCTAGGAGGAATTAGTTTTTTATTACGGCCTGATTCCACCGAACGCGTTACGGCAACGTTACGGCTGCGGCACGTCTTGGCCGCGGTCACCGCAGCAGATAGGTTTCCACTCTAATCAATGAGACCATTTCCACCGGGCGCGGCTGCGGAACGTCTCAGCAGCGTCTCAGGAGCAGCTCGCCGTGCCGCAGCGCTATCATTCCGTAGCATTCCTATTTTTGCCGCAAGCCGTTGCTGAACCGCATCAATTTCAACAGAGCAGATCGAGCAGGCCAGGAAGTGAAAAAGTAAAAGCCATAGAGCATCCGGTCAATTTTCAAAATAAAACACAATAAATAAAACACCAACATTATTACGTCATGACCGGTGGCACCAGGTCAGCAGTCAATCAATCAAACTGTACGTCCACACCAGAAGCGAATTGAGCGACCAAATCGCCGGAAGTCATTCACTTTCTATGGGCAAGAGCGACCAAAGCGACCAACGCTACCAGCGGCCAAAGTTGAGCGACCAGAGCGTCAAAAAGAAGTTGAAAACTTTTTAACTTTATGCAAATGACTATTATTCGCTTCAGCGGCCAAACACTGACAGCCAATCGGAATGTAGACGCTCTTCGCTTGCGTGGATCCCAGGGAACATCGGCAGGCACTTTGGTTCCTACCTACCTTTATTCACTCACTGAACAAAATGTCGGCTGAAGTATTAATCGCGGCTGTAACTGGGCACCCGGTGTTGTACGAACCCACCCTTTTTCAGTTCAGAGATCGAAACGCCATAGTGGTTTTGGATATCAAGTGATGATAAGCGGGAGTATTTATAGGCTACATCTAGAACGTTCGTATTTAAGCGGGAATCATTTTAATTAGCTCTCCATGCCACCAATCTAACCAACCAATCGCGTGTAGCATGCTTTAAACAAAACCAAAAAAGTTTTTGAAATCGTCACATAAACAAACTAATCGACAAGACGAGGGATAAATGACAAGGGATATATCTCTTGTCTTTTATCCCTCTATTCCCCACTATTCACAGAGCCTGAGGTGAATAATTGTTAATTAAATAGTCTAGATAGATAGATAGCCTAGTCAAGTCTTTATTAATACCAAACGACACAAATCGTCGGGAATCCATTTAGGTGGTTCGCCCACACAGGACAGTAGCCTACAAGACCACACAGAACAAGTCTGACTGGACATACACACAATACATCACATTAAAACTAGACACGCGTTGATAGATAGATAGACAGAAAAGCCTAGATAGATAGATATGTTCCATTATTTGCCTTGCGGAGCCAACCAGTCCTGTGCACGTATGCAAATTAGCCATGTGCGCCAATGTCTATTTGTTTTGAATGCGACGAATGAGTGCAGATCATGATTTGCAGATCCAGATCAGTGAAACATATTTTAACTACTACAACACGCAGGGTTTTTTGTTCTCGGTTGTAATTAGCCTACATTTTAGGATTTTTTTATATTGGGGGGAATCACTGTCCCACTTGTTGTCGAAGCACTTTATCGAACAAGCAAAACCGTCTCGGCAATATGGCCAAGGTGTATGGGAGAGTTCACTATTTGATATGGCGGTCTGTAGGGCCTACTAAACGCATACGGCTCCTTTAAATGCGTCTGCATAATTGAATTGTACGTCATGAGCGACTTGAGCGACCAAACCGAACAGAATAATTCGCAGCGAAACCTTGTGAGCAACACGCTCACAAAGTTTCGCTGCAAATTTTTCTGTTCGCTTTGGTCGCTCAAGCCGCCATATCACGTCCACCGGTGTGGATGTACAGAAAGGGTCTCAAATCATCCTTTTTATAAGAACAATGTCAGAAAGGACAAAGCCTGGCATTTAATTGCAGTAGTTTGGGAGTGGAAGGTGAGTACATTACGTTTAGGATTATCGCGGGATCTCGTGATCTCACGTGAATACGGCTGGCTCGCAAGGCAGCGTTGCGCTGCCGTAACGCGCCCGGTGGAAATGCAAGCAGGGCAAAGTTGCGGCCAAGACGTGCCGCAGCCGTAACGTTGCCGTAACGCGTCCGGTGGAATCCCGGGTTAAGCTGTTGTGTTTTACACTTCCTTGGCTTTTTGAGTCTTAATGTGCTCTGGTGACTTAGGTCGTTTTGACTGGGGTCCAGCAGGAGTACATTGATCGGGCTCCGCTCGCAGCTTCACCTTAGCCCATAAGGCGAAGCCTAGACGGCGTAGGCTACATGAAATAGAACGATAGTTATGTTATTATAACTCTAGTCCTATGATTGTAGGCGTAGCCGTCTAGTTTCCCACCTGCTGTTCCCTCCAAATGCTGAAAGAAAAGCGTGGAGGATAAGCGACGGTATACACCGCGTTATATAGCGCGCGGCGCGGGACAAGCCCATAAGGCGAAGCCTAGACGGCTACGCCTACAATCATAGAACTAGAGTTATAATAACATAACTATCGTTTTCTCTACTACTGCTACTGCTAGTACTACGGCTACGGTTGATGTGTATAATGTGTTTTTGGGTCTTAATTTATGTATGTGTCGGTCTTTAAAAGTCTTAAAAGGCTTAAATTTGACTTTAAAAATGGTGCAAGAACCATGCTGCCAATCTCCTCCATCAGAGACAGCGCCCCTATCCTCCAAAATAATAGGGGCTTCCATCAAATGAATTAACTTCTTAATAATTCTCATGATTTACAAAACTTTCCTCACTGCAGGACCTTAGCTGTAAGGTCCTGCCAGTGGTGTAGCATAGCTACCCATTCCTCTTGACCAAGAACAGCAGTGATATTCCCTCCCCTCGAACCATTCAAACCCTTTCAATCCTTCAAACCCCCTCTCTCCAAACGCCCTCTCAAAGCGCCAGTGAACCCACTGTTTTCAGCTGGAATTTGAACAGTAATGAGTTAGACTTTGAGTCAAAAAGGTCTGAGAATTATATTACAAAACCATAATAAATAAAATGGATAATTACTAAATTATTACTTTGTTTTACCTGTGGAATGGAAATGTTACTGTCAATGACTTATAGAATTGAACAATGACTAGATAGCGCCATTGTTTGCAAAATAAATAATGACAATGCATAAATCAGAATTGGAGGGTGAGAAGTGATTCATGCAGTTGATCACATCTAATTTGAGAAGGTATTGTGGGACACTATTTTACTGACTAGAAACTTTGTTTTTTACACCCCACAGCATGTTTGTTGCGCTACACTGTATTCTCCCTGGTCTACCTGTTCTACTTGCTGCTGCTACCATGGTTCTTCTGGCCCAACAAGCACACAGTCAGAGGTAAGACAGATAGATTTGTGTGTGTATATTCTGCTGCCTGTCTTTAAGAAGCCTGTGTGTAACTTAACCATTCATCTTGTCGATTGCCGATTCTGTGTAAAAGAAGGAAGAGCCCTTGGAGGCTAAGGAGACACAGGGAGAGTCCTAATTGATTAAAACTTTAATCAATTAAGAATTCCTTTAGTTCCTTTAGTTCACCTTTTTCACAGAGGTGTCATCATAGGACACAGACAGCGGTCACTCATATCACTAATTACATGTCTGCTGTTTTTATGGGCATGGTACATAAACCAGCCATACATGATTGGAGCTGCCCATGTAGTGTTGGAGACGCACACACACACACACACACACACACACACACACACACACACACACACACACACCACACACACACACACACACACACACACACACACCAACCTACCTATCTACACCCCTCATGGGAAAAGGTTTGTCTGTAATCCGAGCCTGCCTCACCAGGCATATTTAGCTTTATATAGTAATACAGAGAACCTGATAGGGACAGCTGGTTAGGTTTGGTAATCAATAATATGTTCCCAGATATATATCTGTCCAAAAGAGAACGCAAATGCTCCCATAAGCGTAACAAGCCAGAAGGTAGCAAGAAAACATTATGTTAAACAGCACAGTGGAACCGTTGGAGTAAACAAATTGATGGGCAATGTTATGAAACCTAACAGTACAGAGTCACGTAAACACCGGTAGTCCGCCATTCCCTCATGTAATTTATTACCAACTCAGATTAATTATGTAAGCATTCTTCCTGCCTGGTAACCCTGGAATGTTTGACTTATGTCCTTAGCAAACATCATGTATGACAAAGCTACTGCCGAGATTCCCCCATGTTATGTCTTACATCTCCAATGATAATCACAATCTATTTTGTCTCCTCTATCATTTGTCTGTCGCAGGTCCAACAGGCCTATACATCAAAGGATTGTTTTGCACCAGTCTGGTTTTTGTGCTGGCTCATGTCTGTTTCCAGACGATGCTATACACATATCCACCTCTGTATACAGCTCTGGCTGACAACTGCACGCAATGGGACGTGCTCTCCAAACACATAGGACTGTCAAGGTACCAATGTCACGTTTCAGTTGGTTTGACTTTGCCGGTGTTTGTTGACATTTACGTTTAACAATGTTTTATTTGTGTCTTCCGAAGGCTTTCATTGGACGACCCATGGGGTCTGATGCGTCAGTTATGCCCGGATGTAGGGGTGTGCATGGTTGCCCTGGTAACCATGGTACTCTGCAGCCAAATATCGAAGAAGAGGGAGCTGCTGGCTGCTTCTAACATCACCTCGGTAAGTTGCAGCATATACCTTAAGGGTTGCTCAATATATTAAACCTTTTCCTTAACCCAGCCACTTCTCCACCATCAGCCCACACTGGACAGTGGGGCTTTTCCACCCTCATCTGAAACTTACTTTGCTACGGATGTGCTGACGCTGCGTTTTAGTTATGGAGTACCAAAGAGGCAATGCTGCAGACCTTTAACTGGGTGATTAGTGTGGTTTCAAAGCAAGCCCCAATATTGTTATTCTGTGTCTTATTATTATAAGCCGGCCAACTAAATCCGTAGGAACCCTATTGTATACGTTTGTATTATTAGGTGTCTGTAACCACTGAAAAAAAGACTCAATCGCACAACTCAGATTGGTTAGAAATCAAACAAGCAGATAAAGATGTAGTCAGGAGAAACAAGCAGGAATCAACAAACCAGGAACTGTAGTAATCTCAGAGTGAATGCTTGGACATTTGACACATTGAGTACACAGATAAACTAGCACAGAGGGAGGGCACCAGGCTGACTAAATACACAAGGAAGGAGATGATGACGTGGAACAGGTGGAACTTATCAGGGAGAGGGAAGGACAAAAAAGGATAAAGACAGCTGGTGGACCCAAAAGCTGGAGACTCAAGACTCATGACTAGATTTGAGTTGGAAATGAGCCGCAATAGTGACCATCATTGTTCACAGACAAATAAAAACAATGGCGTGTGGAATATTGAAGGCTGGCTGATTTAATACACTCTTTTGTGTATCCTATGAATTAATACAAAACAGTGCTGCCAAGTTTTCAGAAAACCTTGGAGGGATAGTGTCGTGGATTAACTGAGATATATAACACTTAGACTAATTCAAGAGAGAGAGAGAGAGAGTAAAATGAAAACGAGGGGTCCGGAGCAAGAATTGACAAAAGACTTTATCGTGCAGTAAAACAACAACGATAACAGCCGAGTAGGTCTCGAGAGTCACTCATGTTCACAAACTGCGGCGTCTTTTTATACACACAAACAGAACAGCTTCTCCTTGAGGTGTCTGCCTCCATTCAGTCATAAATCCACTTTAACCTGAATGGTCAGAAAATAGACAACAAATGGTCTGCAAAGATAGCCCTGCTCCTTTTAGGGGGGCTCCATCTGTTCTAAACCCAGACACCTAGGCACCGTGTGTTTTCCACTATATAAAAGACCTCATAATAATCACAGTTCACCATAGAATATAATCATTAATTTCTACCACAATAGTTGCGGTAAATTTAGGCAAGCTGGACATTACTTTTGGGCCTGTTTGCACTGCACACTGAAGATATTTATTTATTAATTCCTGTACTTTATGAAACTTTTTACAGCCGCTAACCCTAACCAAAGTTTCAGCACTTATTTTCCTTACCGCAACCATATGACCTGACAATCAAGGGACTGGTTGGGGTTCGTCTCCTCAGTATCGCGGCAATATTTTCTATTCAGTTGGCCATCCTTGATTAACTTACTTATCACTGCATGACATCTTGAACAATAATTCAATCATGAAAAATGAAAGTAGTGTAGTGATTTATTATTTACGTGTCGTGATAACAAACAGACGTTAATACGTATACGTACAATAAGTATTATAGATTGCATAATTACATTTACAATTACATTGCATAAATGCAATTTTAATTGTAAATGTAATTAAATGTAATTTGCATAAATCTATCCATCTATCCATTTATCCATTCCTCCAATCATCCATCCATCCATCCATCCATCCATCCATCCATCCATCCATCCATCCATCCATCCATCCATCCATCCATCCATCCATCCATCTATCCATCTATCAACACGTGTCTAGTTTTAATGTGATGTATTTTGTGTATGTCCAGTCAGACTTGTCTCCCTTGTTCTGTGTGATCTTGTAGGCTACTGTCCTGTGTGAGCCGAATCAGCTAAATGAATTCCCGATGATTTGTGTCATTTGGTATTAATAAAGACTTCACTAGGCTATATATCTATCTAGACTATTTAATTAAAAATGATTCACCTCAGGCTCCGTGAATGGTGGGGAATAAAGGGATAAAAGACAAGAGATATATCCCTTGTCATTTATCCCTCGTCTTGTCGATTAGTTTGTGTATGTGACGATTTCAAAAACGTGTTTTGTTAAAAGCATGACTACGCGCGATTGGTTGGTTATGCCGCTTTTCCACCGCACATGTAGCTCGACTCGACACGACTCGACACAACACGACTCGACACGGTAGCAGCACGGGTCCTTTTCCACCGCAAATAGTACCTCCTGGACGTGGGCGGGGTCGGCTGCGCGAAAGGGCCGTGACGTATTTTTGTACGCGACGCAAACAACACCTACGCAACCCACACATGGACAGAACCCACATAACAACGATGGAGGACATCGATAACATTACTATTATTAGCTGGCATGTTGAAGAAGTTGAAGAAGTGGAATATGTTGGCTGCTATGGCTGTTACCGGCATGGTTGCCATGTCGCTCTCGTGACTTCGTCACACTCTCTGGCCAATCAGTGGCCGGCCGTCTGCCGACGTCACCTTTTAGTATCGGCTCAGCCGCTTGGAACCTAGAGCGAGGGGTACTAGAAAAAGCAGCCACTTGAGGTACTAGATCGCGGTGGAAACGCAAAAAATGCGAGCTGAGTCGAGTCGAGTCGAGTCGAGCTGGTACCATGCAGTGGAAAAGCGGCATTAGATTGGTGGTATGGAGAGCAAATGAAATTGATTCCAGCTTAAAGGTTGGGTACGGAATTCGCTTTTTTGGCCATTTTTGCAAAATTACTTGAAATCCTTATCATAACCCGCTCACAGCCACTGAGTCAGAAGTACTGACATGAAAATTAAACTTGTCAATCATCTGTGGAACGGGCAGGGCTCGAAAAACTCCAGCCAATCATTTCCATTGCCACCGAGTTGCATTGGACAGTAAGTACGTCAATCAAACGGTCGCACTGCACTCCCCCTCCCCCGCTCCCCGCGCGCGACCCCTTCGTGCAGTACTCGTGACCCAGAGCTCGTGACCCAGAGCAAGTTCCTGTTTGTTGTTATCCTGCGGTAGCTACTGGAACTAGTTAATCCACATTTGGACCTAGCAGTAGAAGACTTTCCATGGCAGACAAGACGCCACCATACCACCACCACCACCACCACCACCACCACCACCACCACCAGCAAAGAGAAGGAAAACTCTTTTTCAGAGAGTAATTGATAATAAAAACGCTGAAAGAGAAAAACTGAAATCAAGAATAATCCTAGGCGCTGCTTTCGAACGTTGGCGGCAACTGAAGGACGAGAAGGGTCTAAAAACCGATGCTTGTGTGGCGGTTGACCTAGTTTCAAAGTTTATACCGTTTATACTCGGTAATACCGGTGTTGGACGAGTGAAAATGTCCACACCGCGGCAACCCTAGTGAAAACCAGGACTTCCAATACAATTATATGAAACAAACATACATTTTCTAAAAATAGTAATGATTTATGTGACCGTTTAATGTTTATAATATCTGGTGCAACCATAGCCGCGAGAACGTATTCTCAGCAGGGGGTGCTGGAAAAAAAAACCCGGCCTGCACTAGACTCGCAACTCGTCACATTGATAAAAAAGATATATAGCAGCGCAGCTCAATTACACCAGTGCATGCGCGCAAAGTTGAAAATCGATCGTTGTGTTCACTTCCTTCACACCATGGTTCACATCCAGCTGCTCACAGAACAAGTTTAGCGCACCACCGCTACCCTCACACTTTTTCATATAACCTTTTTTCAGCACTAGGTCATATGAGCATTAAATAAATGCTGCGTCTCAACATGCCTTGGACAGCAGCGAGGATGACTCGCTTTGCCACGGGCCGAAACAGTTCGGAGCGACCACAGCCAGAGCGAACACAGCGGGGCAGAGGAGTGTCAGGAAGTCTTTGGTGTACACATCAGTACGGCCTATTTGCACTACTGTTTAGTGGCAATGCAGTGTTTTATTCTATGCCTTTTTATTTTCGTATATTATTTCAATTAATGCAATTTATTTATTCATGAAATCAAGATCTGGTCTTCAAATATTTTTTCCAAATATAGGTCGTCTTACAATGGGGTTTGTGTTTATATTCGGACCAATACGGTACAGCGGGCGCTCACATGACGTTAAGCATTTCCTTGTGCATAATGTGACGCTTCAGAACCTAAAATCCCGTTTCTCCCCGTTGACACGACAACACATAACCAGCGTTTTCAGAAATCTCCACTTTGGCCGGAGTTTTTAGAAATGATCGTTTTCTGTGATAAGACAGGGCCTCGGACAGGGGGTGTTGCAGCACCCCCAGCACCCCTACTTCCCGCGGTACTGGGTGCAACTTACAGCTGAATGTAGTGCCATGTTGTTAAACGAAAACCTACGCTAGCCTGGCTCGCTCTCGCGCATCTCTGTTCGCGCTCGTGCATGATTGCGCGTCCAGGTACTTGGAATGGGTGGAGTCACGCCCCGTGCCCACTACCTCCGTCAGTTGTCCGTTGCCCATTGACTTTGAATGGGACGGACGCGCAATGCATTGTGGATCCGTCCGTTCAGTTGGAGCGTTCGCCACCATCACGCCCCGTGCCCACTACCTCCGTCAGTTGTCCGTTGCCCATTGACTTTGAATGGGGACGGACGCGCAATGCATTGTGGATCCGTCCGTTCAGTTGGAGCGTTCGCCACCGTCAGAAAGTTGAAAAATGTTCAACTTTTTCGGCAGCGACGGTTCCGTCATCCAATCAGATCGCGTATGCAAATTTAAGCACTGTGACGCGACTCGGGCTCTGACGATACTGGAAAGCGGGAAAGCGGGTCATCTTGCCTCGCAACAAGCAGGAAGAAGCGGGAAGAACCCGGCGAAGCGATTTGATTGGCTGACGGATGCCTCTGCAAAGACTACTCCCCCATCCGTCAGCCACGCCTTCCCACGTCCGTTGACTGACGGTGCAGTGGGCACGAGGTGTCAGAGTCAGCGTTGAAGGAGAGGGGGTAGGACCATTTGAGTTGTGTATTTTCAAAATCTGCTGGCGTTTCGCAAATCGCGATTTGCGTACCCAACGCAAAATCGCCTTGACTCTGAGTGCAAATAGGCCGTACTGATGTGTACACCAAAGACTTCCTGACACTCCTCTGCCCCGCTGTGTTCGCTCTGGCTGTGGTCGCTCCGAACTGTTTCGGCCCGTGGCAAAGCGAGTCATCCTCGCTGCTGTCCAAGGCATGTTGAGACGCAGCATTTATTTAATGCTCATATGACCTAGTGCTGAAAAAAGGTTATATGAAAAAGTGTGAGGGTAGCGGTGGTGCGCTAAACTTGTTCTGTGAGCAGCTGGATGTGAACCATGGTGTGAAGGAAGTGAACACAACGATCGATTTTCAATTGCCAACAGGGCAAAGGCATTCAGTTTTTTTTCTGTTACTGTTGCTCTCCGGTATGTTTTCACTTGTTTCAACGTAGAAAATGACGGCGCTGATGTTGACGGCGCCACAGCGTCTTCCGCCGCGTCTTCGGGCCGCGTCTCCGGGCCTGGCTCCGGTCCTGGCTGCGGGCCTGGCTCGGCCTCTGGCTGCGGGCCTGTCTCGGCCTCTAGCTGCGGGCCTGGCTCGGCCTCTGGCTGCGGGCCTGGCTCGGCCTCTGGCTCTGCTGACACGAGCAGGTTCACAGCTGTCGGACGGCTGCCCGACAGAAACTTCTGTAAAGCCCCCGCTGTTTCTTCTTTTGTTCCTCTTCATTTTTTTTTTATGTTTTGCCGCACCGAAAGCATCTTGAATGTTAGCCTACTCAAGAAACGACCTGCCTGCTAGCTTTATTGTTCCGCTTAGTCTTGACCCGCTGACCTCCCCTCGGACTTAACTGATTGGCGTTAATGTGACGTAACGTTAAGATAAACAACGTCACTATTTTAGTTAATTAATATATATATTGATATATTATCACTGAAATAAATAGTAGGCAGGACATTTGTATTGGCTATTTCATTTTTTTTCATTATTATTATTATTTTTTTTACTTCTGTCTGGGCCCCCCCCGCCAATCAGGCCCTAGGCACGTGCCTAGTTTGCCTTTGGGTTAATCCGGCTCTGGTTGCGAGTCTAGTGCAGGCCGGGTTTTTTTTTTCCAGCACCCCCTGCTGAGAATACTTTCTCGCGGCTATGGTTGCACCAGATGTTATAAACATTAAACGGTCACATAAATCATTATATTTTTAGAAAATGTATGTTTGTTTCATATAATTGTATTGGAAGTCCTGGTTTTCACTAGGGTTGCCGCGGTGTGGACATTTTCACACCGAGTAATACACTCGTCTCAACACCGGTATTACCGAGTATAACGGTATAAACTTTGAAACTAGGTCAACCGCCACACAAGCATCGGTTTTTAGACCCTTCTCGTCCTTCAGTTGCCGCCAACGTTCGAAAGCAGCGCCTAGGATTATTCTTGATTTCAGTTTTTCTCTTTCAGCGTTTTTATTATCAATTACTCTCTGAAAAAGAGTTTTCCTTCTCTTTGCTGGTGGTGGTGGTGGGGATGGTGGCGTCTTGTCTGCCATGGAAATTGTCTTCTACTGCTAGGTCCAAATGTGGATTAACTAGTTCCAGTAGCTACCGCAGGATAACAACAAACAGGAGCTTGCTCTGGGTCACGACTCACGAGCTCTGGGTCACGAGTACTGCCCGAAGGGGTCGCGCGCGGGGCGCGGGGGAGTGGGAGTGCAGTACGACCGTTTGATTGACGTACTTACTGTCCAATGCAACTCGGTGGCAATGGAAATGATTGGCTGGAGTTTTTCGAGCCCTGCCCGTTCCACAGATGATTGACAAGTTTAATTTTCATGTCAGTACTTCTGACTCAGTGGCTGTAAGCGGGTTATGATAAGGATTTCAAGTAATTTTGCAAAAATGGCCAAAAAAGCGAATTCCGTACCCAACCTTTAAATACGAACGTTCTAGGTCGCAAATATTTTCTATAAATACTCGCGCTTATCATCACTTGGTATCAAAATCACTATGGATGTTGCACTCATTAACTATTGAACACAAAACAGAAAACACAGCTGTCATTATCACTGTCACTGACAGCGATATATTGTTTCACTTCTTATGGCAAATGTACTTATTGTAAGTCGCTTTGGATAAAAGCGTCTGCTAAATGGTCATTTGTCCGCCGTCTATCCTCAATTAAACTGCATTGAGGTGACACGTTTGTTCAGTGCATTATTCATTTGCATTATTATTGCATTATTATGCGTGCATTATTCCTTTGCACTACCTATTATTCCTTTGCACAACGTATCTATTTTCGATATTTCAAAACGTTATCGTCCCAGAGCAAGGAAGATTAGTATGCTAGGATCTCGGTTAGCAGGCATGTATCGCGCCTATCTTACAATAATCTCATACGTTTCATTAACTCACACAGACCAACCAACCACGCGTGACACCTCCGCCCAGGCCACAGCCTTTTTGTTGCAATTTCTGAAATGAAAAAGGCTGGGATCGTACAACACCGGGTGCCCAGTTACAGCCGCGATTAATTTTCAGTCGACATTTTGTACAGTGAGTGGGAACCAATAAAGTAGGTAGGAACCAAAGTGCCGGTGTTAGTGTTGGCTTGTTCGTTCGCGAACCGGTTCGAATGAACAAGTCTTTAGGACGAAAAACCGAACCGGTTCGTTTATCTCGTTTGTTCCATAATGCGATTTACCGCTACCGGAAACCAGGCTGAACGAACAAACGATTCGCGAACGACTCCTCCCAGTTCAGTCGAGTTTCCGGTAGCACTGAGTCCGACTGACTCAGCTGAGAACCGTGCAATGGCATGCATTCCATGATGCGATTCACCGCTACCGGAAACTAGGTTGATTTGTGAACGATTCCTCCACCGAGTTTCCGGTGAATCATTTCACCGGAAACTCGACAGAGGAGTCGTTTGTCGAACCGTTTGTCGTTCAGCTGGTTTCCGGTAGCGGTAAATCGCATCATGGAATGGACCCCATTGCACGGTTCTCAGCTGAGTCAGTCAGACTAAGTGGAGTTAGTGCTACCGGAAACTCGACTGACGAACGAACGAACGTATGATTCGTGAACGACTCCTCTTGGCAACTGAATCACGCGAACTGGGTCACTGAAACGAATCATTGAATCCACCACTAGCCGGTGTTCGGTGTTCCCTGGGATCCACGCAAGTGAAGAGTCTACATTCCGATTGGCTGTCAGTGTTTTGCCGCCGAAACGTGTCATAGTAATTTGAATAAAGATCAGCCGCTCACCTTTTGCCGCTGGTAGCGTTTGACGCTTGTGTCGCTTTGGTCGCTCTTGCCCATAGAGTGACTGACTTCCGGTGATTTGGCAGCTCAATTCGCTTCTGATGTGAACGCACAGTTATGCTCTCTTGCTGTCATTTGGGATGGCATTTGTTTTGGCAGTCAGGACCCAAGTTGGTCTGTATTTCCCATACACATACATGTAAACAACAGCATCTGTTAGTCATGTTAAAGCAGATCAATGATTCAAAAAGAGAACTTGTTAGGGCTGGGTCAGCGGTCAAGTGAACCACTGTCATAAATAATGTATAAAAGTCACAAATTGGGAGCAGCCAAAACCTTTTAGAGCTAAATTATGATAAATCTGAAATCCTCTGCCTGGGCCCCAACAACAAGATGGATATGCTGTCCATTAGGAATAGTCTTAGGATAGTTTACTCCTTGGATTAAATCAGGGTCTCAAATCAAGGTGATATTATGCAGAGAAAATTATTCATGCAATTATTTCTAGTAGCCTTGGCTAATGCTATGCACTATTTGCTGACGTGTGGCTTGGTGCATTTTGGTGATACTGAAGGTCTTGAAGTGACAGAGTGTGGCTGAAAGTCCTGCAATTTTTCTGTTCCTTTATTCTGTTATGATTGTATAATGTGTCACAGTGTAAACAAGTACAGTGTATAGCACAGAACCATTTCTTACCTAACCCTAAACGTAAGCCTCTGTAACCTAAAACCTTCACCTAAACATCTCCAATGAACAATAATAATAATAATAATACATTTAATTTAGAGGCGCCCTTCAAGGCACCCAAGGTCACCTACAACATCCACTGAAGCATCTCTAGCCTCAAACCTAAACTTTAACGTATGATAGGTAGCAATTCTGCATTCAGATATCTAAACATGATTAGAATGATGTTACATAGTTTATGGAGTTGTGTACTTAAATTATCTAAGTTGTTTTCTACAAAGTTCAAACCTAGAGAAAACCGTAGTCTTATTCATGGTGGTGGACGGTTGCATGTCGATGGCGTCATATGTGTCATAAATGCCATATTTGTCTTATTTCTGATGTGTTTCTTGCATCTCTCAACCCAGATTGAAGATGTACTCACAGACATTGAAGAAGAAGAAGAAGAAGAAGAAGAAGAAGAGGAAGAGGAAGAGGAAGAAGAAGAAGATGAGGTGAATGAAGCAGTCATTGATGAATTTGTTGAAGCAGACATCGATGTTGAAGCAGGCATTGTAGTTGCAGACGAGGATGAGACGATGCTTTCATCCAACATGCCTGCTGAGAAGGTTTCCACAGCGACCAGAGCTAAGCAGCTGGCCCAGCGACTTCGAACCACAGCACACGAGGTTCTCCAGGACGTAGGACGGATCCTAACCATATGTCTTTTGGCTTTAGCTGGTAAGATTATTGTTGAATTTCTAATACATAGGAGATTATGAATATGTGTACTCAAAGCAAATTATCTATGTATGTTAAGTGTTTGAGACTTAAGTGCTTATAGTAAAGTAGGTGCTAATTAAAATGTTTTATTATTGTTAAATTAAATTACCGTATCCTTTTGTCTGTTGCTTTGTCCATGACAACTGCCGTGTTTGTGTGATTGCCTCTGCAGGCATAACTTTTCCATCTACGTTCTCTGCGGTCTACTTTATTCTCTTCATTGGCCTGTGCACATGGTGGGCGTGTCACCTTCCCATCAGCCCCGTGGGGTTCAACGCGCTGTGTGTCATGGTTGGATTCTTCACTGCTGGACACATGGTCTGTCTGTATCTGTACCAGAGTCAGGTGGCACAAAGCCTCTTCCCACCTGAAAGTCTATGGGCCAGGTAAAGTATTGTTCCTTTTTACACTTATTCCCTTAGCGGCACTCAAAACACATTTTCAACATGTAGACTATTTGCAGATGAAAGTTGATTTATTACTACTTTCCGACATCAGATTTTTTTAATCTGTAAATCTTAACAACTCATTTGGATGGATGGATTTATTTGAGTATCTATTTAGCTAATTTACAGTTTTGGTCTTATTAGGTGAGTGCTGCATGCAGCGCTCAACTGTTGTTCTTCATAAGTTTTATTCTTTCTTTCTTTCTATCTTTCTCTCTGTCTTATTCTCTACAAACTTTGGGACCTATCTCCTTCCTCAATCTTTCACCTAGAGACTCCATTCAAATTTTCAGAATAGCTTGGAATCGCGCGCTTCATTTCAGATTTCTTAATATTTTATACTTTTTAAGATATTCTACTTTTAAAATACTGTCTTTTTTCAACATGGGAGTCAATGGGTGTTTAAGACGTAACTAAATCAATTTCCAACCGTTTATCTTTGTTCAAACCATTTAACAAATCTACACACTTGTATCTTCAATAATATCTAAACCAAATTTCGATATAATTTAAACTTTCTTCAGAATCACAGTTATAGTTTCATACCGGCTTCGTTTTCAGCTTGTTTTCTATGGAAACATATATGTAGAATTCAAATGGCAATGCAATTTGCAATTCAATAAGTCATTACATTATGCAATTGACAATTCATTCTGCAATTGAATAATGTAATTTGTAAAGACGTTATTCAAATACGTTATACGGGGACGCTATAGCTTTTCAATTTGAATAAAGGAACTCCAAAAATTTGACAAAATGTTATTCTATTTTTATTGTTATAACTTTTGCAAATTGTATTGAGGATTTCATTGTCACTTTGCATCTTAAAATACACTTTGAATAACGTGTTTACAAATTACATTATTAAATACATAATTAATTGTCAATTGCATAATGAAAGGACTTATTGAATTGCAAATTGCAATTTGCATTGCCATTTGAATTTTGCTACATATGCTTCCATAGTTTTCATTGAAGACGTCTGCCCATTCTGACACATCTACTTCTTAAGACATTGTAACTCAATCATTTTTCAACTGTTTACCTTCTCATCTCATCTCATCTCATCTTCGTCCGCTTATTCGGGGTCGGGTCGCGGGGGGAGCAGCTCAAGCAGGGGGCCCCAGACTTCCCTTTCCCGGGCCACATTGACCAGCTCTGACGGGGGGATCCCGAGGCGTTCCCAGGCCAGTGTTGAGATATAATCTCTCCACCTAGTCCTGGGTCTTCCCCGAGGTCTCCTCCCCACTGGACGTGCCTGAAACACCTCCCAAGGAAGGTGCCCAGTGGGCATCTGGTACCTACCAAACTATTTAACAAATCGACACACTTGTATTTTCAATAATATCCAAACGGAATTTGGATATCATTTAAACTTTATTCAGAATCACAGTTTTAGTTTCATAACGGCTTCGTTTTCAGTTGGTCTCTTTGATTTACGTTGACGCTGGAGCGTGAGGACGTTCAGCACTGTTGCCAGATTGGGCAGTTTTTTCCGCCAGATTGGGCTAATTTTGGAGGAGGTTCAAGCAGTGTTGCCAGGTTGGGCTGTTTTTCCCACTCTAGTGGGCTACTTTTAATCACACACGGCTCGCTACTCTTTAAGACGCACGCATGCGCGCGCGCACGCACGCACGCACGCACGCACGCACGCACGCACGCACGCACACACACACACACACACACACACACACACACACACACACACACACACACACACACACACACACACACACACACACACACACACACACACACACACACACACACACACACACACCAGCAGTGCAGGGCAATACATTTGACCTTTCAGATTAATCAGGTCAATTCATTTTACATTTCTGCATTTTTTGCAATGCTTTGCGCTTTTCATTCAGCTGTCACTTTATTTGTTTCCAACCATTTACATTTTCTTAAATGGTGTGTATGTTTACATTGTTTACTCCATTTAGACCTTTGAACTTTTGTTCAAATCCCTTCGCTTGATTTAAGCCATTTAACGTTTCTTTATGTGTTAATCGATGTGGCTTTATTAAATAATATTTTCAAACGCACTTTGCACTACAGCACTCACCTCATTTTCTGCAGGAAATGCATTTTCTAGTTGATAATAAAGTCTTCTCCTAAGGGCACGCCATATGTGGAGGCTGATAGTTGGCCTCCGGTTAGTGGACATTGTGCAACGATTTAAGATCAAAATG
The DNA here is from genome assembly GCF_026213295.1 of Gadus chalcogrammus. Classification (NCBI taxonomy): domain Eukaryota; kingdom Metazoa; phylum Chordata; class Actinopteri; order Gadiformes; family Gadidae; genus Gadus; species Gadus chalcogrammus. The sequence continues at coordinate 28,563,227 of NC_079426.1, forward strand.
CTACATTTTGTTATTCGTGGTGATGTCAGGGAACACAAAGCTGAATTTTGGCCCAAGGCCACTCCTCCTTTAGTTTGTGAATGCTAATAGACATCAGGGGCCCTATTTTAACGGTCTGAAACGCAAGTGAGAAGCGCCAAGCGCAATTAGCTTTGTTGGCGGTTCTATGGCGATGTCGCTAGTTTACCGGCGGGAAAAATTACTCTTGCGCCCGGCGCAAATCTTAAAAGGGTTGGTCTGAAGTAGCCTAATTACCCGTAGGTGTGGTTTGTGCGTAACGTGCAATAAACCAATGAGAGTGCCAGCTCCCATCCCCTTTAAGAGCCATGAGCGCATTTGAATCTGACAAGTTGATATTTTGACAGCGCGTCTGCAGTCTCCGATGAGACAGATGCACATGAATTTCAAACTTCAAATGGCTCAGTTTATGGCCAAATAATATGGCCTAATTCACACATGGAATAAGGTTTTCTTCCACAACTTCAAATACTGAGTCCTATTTAATATGGTTCTATTTAATGATATTTAATGATATACGCAATACATTATAAACATAGTTTCTTATCAGTGTTGTCATTATCGTTATCGACTTGTGTTCCCAATATGTGTCCCCCGTTAATATACATTGACATGCGTTACGTGTTTAGTTTGAGTGTGTTTAAACAGATGACGCACACACATGCGGTAAAACAATATTTTCTCACGATCAAATACTCATCATCCTAAAAGTTGTGGGCATGTACACGATGTCTGTGTCAAGAAAATATGTGTTTGCTGTACAGTGTTTGCAGATGCATTGATTTAAAAGTACAACTTACCGCTGTATCAGCTGTTCTTTCCCAAATAATTTACCAAGAATGTGTGGCTAGGTAGATGAGAGAAGCAAAGTGTTAGCGCGAGGTGCACAAGCAACATTATGCATGCGCCCTTAAAATAGCATCTCAACAATGCGCCACTGACCTTTAACCAGGTACTTCCTGGTTTGTGGCGCAATTGTTTTCTGAAACTGCAGAATAGCACAAGGGAACGTTTGCGCCAGAGCATGCCTCCTCCTTTCGCAGAGCCGCCCCTTGGGGCGCAAGATCATTCCCCTAATTTACCGACGCGTGGAGCAGGAGGAAAAGAACGCACTGCGCCAGTTGCAAACTAGCAACGACACATGCGCCAGTGATTAAGTCAATTGCGCCGGATGCAAGATACGGCCCATAACTACTACTGTCTGGGTATAATTACATACATTTCAATGAGTGTCAGAGAGTCAAATGATAGCCCCCCGCTCATGGAGACACTAAGCCCCAAAAAACTGTTTTGCACATACCTCTAGAGTATAATGAAGTCATCATTGTTGTAAATATTAACTGTAAGATTTGTTCATAAATTCACAAAAACAATGGGTTAGCAGCTAACTAGACTTTCCAAATGTACACTATAGAATGAGGTCATGTAGTGGTGGGAAGTCATGACTGGAGTCCATTTATTCTGATCTGTACTCTATCTGACAACAAATATTATATTAGTAGAGAATAAAAAAGTTAACCGCAATTACTGCCTACAAGAAAAAATAAATATCTACCATAAAACAAAATACACAAAAAAGGTTCAAATATAGAAAGACTATGTAGGAAGAGTCTGTTAGAATTCCTTTCATTCAATAATCGTGGCTTTCCTGATCTGCCCTCTACAGTTCTAAATATTCACCATACGACACTTTTCACAATGTTCCTGATTTATCTGAGGTATAAAGACACAGTGTTGATTTTCTCTCTTCTTTAAATACCCTAGCCACTAGACTGTTTGGCCTGAGGACATGCATTCAAGCATGGAAGCTGTTCTGCCCCCTCAGACCTCATCGTGAACTCAACCATATTGGCCCGTCTATGTCAATCCGGTGATATTGCTCCTTCCTACATAACAATAGCCATCGTGCTGAAGAAACCAGCAGCCACAGGACACCAGCCAAGGTATCAACTGCCACACCCGACCCATGACCTTGAACTATCGCCAGTCAAGGTTTAAGAGCGCTGTCACATGCACACAATATTGGTCCTTTTTAATCTGACTGTAGCAGGGTCAAAGAGCGTGCGGAGACCACAGTTCGTCGTCCCTCACTGGGTTCCTCGTTATTTTAACGACAGCAAAACAAATCAGAGGCTTGAAATTATCAAATCAACAACATCCGGGAGAATCCTTGCGTTCAGCGCTCCACGACCTGCCTTCGATCTCTGGTGGAGATCTCTGTGGGGATCTCTGTGGAGATCGCTGCTGGGGATCTCTGGTGGGATCTCTGGTGGGGATCGCGTTTGGATCACTCCCCTCTTCGCCTCACTCTGCTCCCCGGTGTTCCTACTACAAACAAGCAGGCACATAAATACACACTCCCTGGATTAGCCTGATTGCGAGCAGGTGCCCGCAATCAGACCCAATCCCCCCAGCCGATCCGGTGCCCTCCCAACCTGCCCATACTCCCCCTGCAGGCCAGACGCCGCAGGTCCCCTCACACTGACCCTGGTACGGGGGCCCCTCATTGACTCAAAGGGGTGGATCGGTTGTCATTTTTAATCTGACCCTGGTACGGGGCCATCATTGACACATAGGTGTGGATAGGCTGAACCAGAGAACTCAGGGGACTGGTAAGGATGCACAATTGTATTTTCTCCAAAAAGGAGGAATCGAGGGCATTCGCCGGTGACTTCCAATAGAAGAACATAAAACTAGTCATAGACCTAAGGGGCAAGAAATGTCGCCAAAGAGAAAACAGAAAGCAATAGAAAACAACAAGGTTATAGAAGACTAAGCATGGAGAACCCCGACTTAGAACATTATACATTGGAACTAATCAACCACGAGGGGATATGTCTAACAAAGAGCCAAACAAAGGAGAGCATCCACTGAACACACTAAGGAGTTTTAACCTGGAACCGGGACCCTGGTCATGTTGGTTGGGGTGCTTTTTCACCCAGCCAGACCAAAGCATCCAGTCCCTGACTGCATGGTCTGAAGACCACTACAGATTGACATAGAACAGACAATAGGGCCTGTCATATACCTGTGTAATACGTGTGTGTGTGTGTGTGTGTGTGTGTGTGTGTGTGTGTGTGAGGTGTGTGTGTGTGTGTGTGTGTGTGTGTGTGTGTGGGTGTGTGTGTGTGTGTGTGTGGTGTGTGTATTTTCATCAGAAAAAAGGGTGAGCCAACAAGTGATAATGTGGAGCTCAGTTCCAGGAGGGACAGCAGAGGGCATAACTATGAGGATGAAACACAGGTACATGTATATTAACACAAGAAATGAAGATTGTGTTTACAGCCTCATCTTTTATTTGACAGTGTGTTGTGTGTGTGTGTGTGTGTGTGTGTGTGTGTGTGTGTGTGGTGTGTGTGTGGGTGTGTGTGTGTGTGTGTGTGTGTGTGTGTGTGGTGTGTGTGTGTGTGTTAGTTTATGCTCCTGTCTTCAGGTCATTCAGAGAGACCGAGACACTGGGGGAGAGGCCATTAGTGGTAAGCTGCATCTATAAAATATATTTAACATAATATTGATTATTTTACGGTATAAATTTAAAAAACTAAAAACACATTTTTAGCAGCAGGATACGAGTATAGTTCATTTCTTAATTGCAGCCTTTTATTCCCCAGACCTCTGCCTGCCATTAACCCAGAAGGAGAGAAAAACCCGTTCTTGTCATGGGACGAGATGGTGATGCAGCAGAGCTACGTCTGTGCTCTCATAGCCATGATGGTACATCTCAGCTAGGGTCAAACAAAGTGCATCCAATGTTATGCTCTGTCCATGGGTCCTCAAATCGTGTCCGTATCGTAGGAAATGGCAATTAGGTTGATACATAACTGGATAGGGTAGATCAGCACAATAATATAACTATTACAAATTAATTTCAGTAGAGGCTAATATTAACATGACTGTGTAAGATATACAGTACACAGTGTAACAATACAGTCAAACGAATTTCTGTCATAGTTATTCTGCCCCTATAGCCTACCACAAAATCAAAAACATTGAGAGTTCCAGATACCCTTGTCTTGCGCAATCACACTGCTTGAACACCATGTTCATGCAGAGCAGTGTCAAGCCACACCTTCCTTCACATAGCCTACTGAAATTACGTCTTCTGAACTCGCAAGCCACTTAAAAGCGGTTAGGATCACGCTAATTCCGCCGGAAGTCCCCAAAGTAGGCAGCACCCCATTAATATTATAACTAGGTATCATTAAAAGGCCTGCAGGAAGTGGTTACCTTATTAATAGAACCTTGCCTAAGAGTAATTTACAAGCAAGATAGTGATAGTGGATAGGTAGTGTACATGTTGATCCGGTAGTGATAGGTAGTGTAGCATGTGATACATGAACTGGTGAATCCGGAGGAGCTGGTGTACATTGGTCGACGCTCTTGGCTCCTCTCGCTGTTTTGGAGGTCATATCTCCTACGCTGAGCCCTCATCTTCGCTGCTCTGCTCAGCTCTGTGTGTTAGTCTGTAAGTTGTCAGGCAGAAGATGATATAAACACATTCCTCAGTTTTCAGCTACTCAATCACTTCAGTGGCAGTCAGCTGCCTCAACATTCACTGTTTCGGGGACAGAGCCTTTCTCCAGGGTTGCTCCCAGGCTCTGGGAACTCCCTCCCCAAAAGACATCAGAGAGCTCAAATTCCCTCCCATTTGTCCAAGTGCCGCCTCAAGACCAATCTTTTTCTCTACTGCCTTCTCTTAGCCCCCAACCCCCCCATCCTATCTGAGTGTGTGTCAGTGATGTATGTCTGTTGTTTGTTTTACCACCAGCCTCCCCTCAGTTTAAAGCGACTTTGAGTCCTAGAAATGCGCTATATAAATCGAATTTATTTATTATTATATTACTATTATTATTATTATTATTTATATACTACATCAAGTTCATGTTTTTTCTTCATAATTTACATTTTCGTTAGGTGTGGAGCGATCACTTACCACAGCTGGCTGACCTTTGTGCTGTTGCTATGGGCTTGTCTCATATGGATTGTGCGGTCCAGGTACTATAAAGACAATAACATTCAGGTCTGAAGCAATGTATTGAAAAACTTTCCTATACATTTGAAACAATCCTATTTCCTTGTGTTTTGTTCAGACGCCACGTGGCCATGCTGTGCCTCGCCCTTCATCCTGTTCTACGGCCCTGGCGCTGTGTTTCTCTGCAGTTCATCTGGGCCATGGAGTTCCAGCTAGAGCTGCCCAACAATGTGGGGCTGCTGAGTCTCAGACAGCTGGGCTTAGATAGGGCTCAGTACCCATGCCTCAGGCTAGGCGCTATGGTAAGCAGGTCCCTATTTAATTGACAATAAAGTAAGAGAAACCAAGGACTTGAAAGCAGGTCTTAGAAGTCACACAAGATAGTCTCACAAGATGGCTCGGAACTGGGTGTTTAACTTTATTTAGATAGAAATTTGTTTAAATCCACTTATGTTTCTGTACATTTCTTTTCTCCTCAGCTTCTCTTTACTCTTACCTTCTGGCTGTTGTTGCGGCAATCAGTGAAAGAGATTTTCAGTAGGAAAATTAAGATGTTCACTCAACTCCAAGAGGTCAATACCAGAGGTGAAGGTTATTCCTTTCCTCTTGCTTACACAGACATGCCCACCTGCAGAAGTGTATATTTAGCCATGAAACGCTAACATAAACAATATCACAATATTATTTTATTACAAACATCTTTAAAAGCCTGTGCATGTTTTAGAGACACGTAAACAAATATGAGATGAGAGGCCAGTAACAAACAACTGACGGAGCGTTATAGTTTAGTGGCTGTTTGACTACTTAGATAAGTCTATGGGTCTGGTGTGTATAGGACTGTTCACTTAGAATACCTTGTCACCATTTCTCAATGTTCTCTTTGTGTTTACTTCTCCTGTGATGACCATATATAGGACAGAGTGGGGGTGATGCATCAGTGCTGAAGGTGGTGGGAGGAGTGGTGATGAGCTGCTATGCCAAGTACTGGATCTACGTCTGTGGAGGGATGTTTATCATGGTCTCCTTCGCTGGGAAGCTTGTTGGATACAAAATCGTTTACATGCTGCTCTTCCTTCTCTGCCTATGCCTCTATCAGGTCGGATATTGTCACCACCCCACTGCATTCCTCTACGTCATTGTACTATTTATTATTGTGTTATATTATGTGTTTTATTATTTGATTCATTATAGTTTTTGTGAATAATGTAAATGTATTTATAATTTACCTTTTACATTTAGGGCATTTAGCAGACGCTTTTATTCAAAGCAAATTACAATAAGTACATTTGTCAGAAGAAAGATAAAAATCAATATATCGCTTTCGGCACAGTAAGGATGTTCAGTGCCAAGCACTTACAATCACTAGGTAAACTGCTTCCCCGTATACAACAAAGATAACTAGGGTAATTATGTAAAGTAATTATTTAATTCTGTCCAGTCACCCATATGTCATGTGTCCAGGTGTACTACTCCCTGTGGAGGAAGCTGCTGAAGGTGTTCTGGTGGCTGGTAGTGGCCTACACCATGCTTATCTTAATCTCAATCTACACCTACCAGTTTGAGGACTTCCCTGGCTACTGGAGGAACCTCACTGGGTTCACAGAGGAACAGTGGGTTGACCTTTTCTTATCTCCTCATAGGTCTTTTAACCATTCAAATACATTGTTTATAGCTTACCAGAATAAATTTACTTTTATGTTTTGTAATGTGGCTAATTAATACATCCAAACGATTTAGGCTGAGAACAAATAAAGAATACAGTCAAAATTTGACAACAGAAAAGGTTCGGAGGAAAGGATTGACTAATGGTCATCAGTAGACAGTAGACTTACAGCATTTGAAGAAGAAGAAGGTGAGGGGGTCTGCAACCATAAGGATGCTAGGTAGCTCCACCATTAGGGGGAACTTATCCAGGCATGGTTTTCTTGACCGGTGACCGGGTTACGGTTGTTTGAACCTAACCTTAACCCCTGCTCCCATAGTCTAACATAACGTCTGCGTTTCCAGGTTGGCTGACATCGGCCTGGAGACATTTGCTCTGTCAGAGCTGTTCAGCAGCATCCTGATCCCCGGCTTCTTCTTGCTGGCATGCATATTGCAGCTGCACTATTTCCACACGCCGTTCATGAGCCTCACAGACCTGGAGCACGTAAACCCTTTACACAGGTGATTAATGAGATGATTGTTTATACATGTTTTAGGCTTTTGCTATAAATCCATCTATTTTACAATACGCTGTAGTTATTGACTGCTGTTATTATACAATGCAGTGGCGGCTGGTGGTTTTTAAAGTGAGGGAGGAAGGACTGCGCGCTTGGTTGCCATTGGCCTGCTTGCACTGTTGGTGTATGGTGGCATAAGAATGTGAGACTCAGTTTGTCACTCAAGTTGTTTCAGGGTGTTTTGGCGAACTACAAAATAGCAGGGAGGGAGTTATGTGAACAAAATGTATACAAAGCCACCAGTGGCATCACTGTAATTTGAGAAGGAAAGGATGCAAAGCATATTAGTCAAATCAGGCCTACTATTGATTTGTAAAAGTAAATAAAAAAATCTGGGCCTATTATTGGGCCTATTTTTGCCCTCACTGACTGAAGTTATTTAGCTATGTTTATTTTCAGTTACAATTGCTTGTAATGCTACCAGTAAGTCATGCGTACCTAGCAAACCATGTAGCACTCACAACACTGACGTTGCCATTACTTCTGATGACCTTGATTTTGGGAAGTGGTCTACCTCTTTCTGAATGAATGGAATGGTTTTTGTAATAAGACGTTAACAATGTCCTCCGTTTCCAATGTTTCCATTGTGCATTTAGGATCTCGCTATCGCAGATTTCGCTTCTGCGTCTCTCAGACTGAGCACCGCGGCAATGCAGACCGGGTTTGTTATCGACAGCGTTGCCAGATTGGGCAGATTTCCCGCCCAATGATAATTTTTCCAGCCTAACATGGTTAAAAGTAGCCCAATTGGGTGGGAAATCGGACCAATCTGGCAACGCTGCTCAACATCCAGGGATCCTGCTTATTGGTTCATAGCGCAGACGGATAGATTTTTGCGCGAATCAGACCCCTTAAGGTCCCACCCACTCAGAGGAGGATTTTCCTCCTCTCTCCCATTGAAACCCATGTTATCCACCGGCCGCCAGTACTTTCGGGAAAATGAATGGGAGTGGACGGCGGCGGAGGGAGGACGTTCCTCCCTGAAGTAATTGTCAATAGGCGATAGGGGGTGCTAATGTCCCTTTACCCAGGGAAACGAACATTATATATTCAAAGGCAATAAAGTAGTCATATTTAAGGGCATTAATTCATTACAATAGTCGGGGCAATCTAAATTTTTTATTCTCAACAATGTTAGGGAGGATCTTCCTCCCTCTCCTCAATGGAGAAGCCTCCACTGATACAATGTGTAATACATGCGTTAAATATTAATGTTAATCATATGATGTTTATATGGTGATTACTAAATATATCATCCTGAAATCAGAAAGAGTGGCTGCGCCAATTCTGAGGGCACTGAGTGCCTTGATGAAGATCTGGAGATCGGAAACCACGATCTAGAGGATGGAGGTGAGTGGTTCTCCCATTCTTTAGCTTGAACTTATGATAAGATCGTCCAGTTTATAGTTAAATTGAGGTAGGAATTCATTATGTAGCTCTTGTTTATGTAAGAGAGAACATATTGAAGTATGTGACGTAATATACAAATTATGATCAGATGTTGAGTAACAGCTCCTGCTTGTAAGATCTATGTGGTCGTTTCTACTGAAATTACCCAACTTAAACCAAATCAGGAAGAACTTACCAATAGATATGAATATATTTTTATTTTGTTTTTCAAATTATCTGATATCACACCTGTCGCTAAACCATTCTTCTCTCCTCCACATCCTCGACTCCAGCGCTTATGCCTAGTAAATGGGGTCTAGTGATGGATAGGTTGCTGGTTCTTTGCAGACAGTTTTCAGATACGTTGACCCAGACTCAGGAGTTTCTCTGGAGGTTACTTGAACTCCACATCGTTAAGATGGTGGCCTTCTACACCGTGTGGGTCGCTCTAGGAGAGGTAACCACCTCTTCTCTCTTAATCCGATCTGTCTTTTAAGGCTCTATTCAGAATTGGAATATTAAGAAATAAGTACAAGCTCATATCATCCTCTCTTTTAATGTTTTCACCTCTCCCCCTGCAGCCTTCAGTCATGAACCTGTTGCTGGTGGTCCTGTGGTCCCTAGCCATGCCCTACGGCCGCTTCAGGCCCATGGCGTCCTGTCTGTCCACCGTCTGGGTGTGTGTCATCATCGTGTGTAAGATGCTGTACCAGCTGGTCATCGTCAATCCGGACAAGTACTCAAACAACTGCAGCCTGGTAAGATTTAACGTACGGTATATCAAGAGATTGTTACTGAAAGAAGATATATAATCCTTTATAATCCGACGGTCTCTGAACCAAACCAGACACAGTTGGCACCACAAACTGCTCTACTTGTTAGTCATCTAGGTTAGATTCTTCATTGGTCATGTTTCCCCCCCCCCTCCCCTCCCCACATCCCATTAAAATGAATGACGTGAAAGTGACACAAATGCAATATTTTAAAGTGATTTTAAAAGTGCTGTAAGCATGTTATGGGTACTTGCGAAGGTAATCAATAACATTTCTCCTGAAGTGATGTGAGTTTGAGAACAGTTAATGATGGGTGAAGTCGGGTTGGTCTGAGCTATCATCTCCACCTCCTCCCCATCAGCCTTTCGCCAACATGACCAACCTGTCCCCGGAGCAGATGAAGAACTCTACGCTGTACAAGGGGCCCGTGGACCCCGCCAACTGGTTCGGCTTCAGGAAAGATGCCACAGTGCTGGGATACAGCAAAGTGCGCTTACACCTATAATTCCTTTATAGTATAAAATGTTAATTTTTAACAACATAGTTGCCCTGTCTACACAAGACAAAGCTTTTGCAATCTAGACTGTATCTGTATTAAATATTAAATGTATACATTTTACATACAGGGCACAACAATGTTGGATAAATGCAGCGTATAACATCTCTGGAGGGGGTTTGATGAAGGGTGTCTGTATCTCTCGTTCAACTCTTCCCGCCTGATAGGACTGAGAAAAACATCCCTCTTTGCATTGCAAGGTTCAGAAAGCTTGTGTAAACATGGTCAATGCTAAACTCTATCCCCATGATGGCTCACACTAAACGTGTAACATTGCTTTTCCAGTTCAGTGGGTTGGAGCAGTGAGATTTATTCAGATGACTATTCTCTTCTTTCAGAATCATTTGGTGGTCCTTATGCTGCTGGTGTTTGAAGCCACAGTCTACCGTCACCAGATCCACCACTACTGCCAGGTCCAGTGCTCCCCCCCTGCGGTCCAGACCCTGTTCCCCGCGGCCACCAGAGACACTCTGGACCAGGGCCTCATGAACTGCCTCAAGTACCTGCTCAACTACGCCTTCTACAAGTTTGGGCTGGAGGTTTGTTTGTTTTGTGCTTTTCAACACATTGTTAAGCAACAACCTCTTGTTTTTATACCCTACAATTACCCCAGCTGTGGTTATTTTAACAGCTTAATTATGTGTTTCCCTTCATAAAATGGTTAGATCCCACAGTCATGGTGTAGGCATTGAATTACACAATTGATCACATATCACATGCGTCATTGTGTAGTTCTGTTCTATTCTCCTGACCAATGAACTGTATGAAATCAGTTCTATATCAGGCCGAGAAGCAGCTGGGGCCGTTAGTAAGACGTCTGTTACTCTGCAAGATCGTTTGTAGTTCACAGCCTCTCCTACGGACGCAGCTAACTGTGCTAGTAGCTTGATAGGCATGTTGAACACAGGAGTGCTGAAGTGTAAAGTAGGACCCCTGGTTGTGTATACGTGGAGTCCAAGCCTCTTCAACCAATAACACATCATCATCACCAGAAGTCTTGAGTGCTTTCACATTTCACATGTATCTGTAACTCTCTGTCTCTCCTACTTCATTTATCTCTCCCTCTCTCCTTCCTATACATCCATTTCTTGTTCTCTTTCATCATTCTCTAGCTTGCTTTCCATTTTGTCTCACCTCAAAGCATGTGGATAGACTTTAAGATGAGCAAAGTGTGTGTGTGTGTTTTAGTTTGTGTGTGTGTGTGTGTGTGTGTGTGTGTGTGTGTGTGTGTGTGTGTGTGGGGGGGAGTTTAATCTGTTTGGAAGAGAGTGTTTTTGTGTGTGTCAGAGTGACAAATAAGATATTCTTAGTGTGCGTGTATGTGTGTGTGTGTTTTAGTTTGTGTGTGTCTCTGTGTGTGTGTGTGTGGGGGGGAGTTTAATCTGTTTGGAAGAGAGTGTTTTGTGCGTCAGAGTGACAAATAAGATTTTCTATTTGTGTGTGTGTGTGTGTGTGTGTGTGTGTGTGTGTGTGTGTGTGTGTGTGTGTGTGTGTGTGTGTGTGTGTGTCAGTATATGTTGTTCACACATACGGCCAATCAGGAGAATATCAGGACTTACACGTGTGTCTGAAAGCAGAGCTAGTGTGTGAGAATTTGATGACATTATAAAATTAGTCAATTTATGGTAACAGGTAATTGTTCAATGGAAAGTGTAGTATACTATGCATGCAAATCAATTATTAAATAGCTTTTATTGTTATTCAGGGCTGAAAAGTGCATTGACATTTAAAATGCAATGCAACTACCATTGGTTAGTTGAAAATAATAATCATCGAGATTAAACATCTCTTCCAGTGTCCTGGCCAAGACAGGCAGCATTAGTCTGCCCTACAGCCACACATAGCATACACAGAAAAACATACGAAAAAATATAACCGCAAGCGGTGATTAACAGGGCCCAAGCTAAATTAAAAGTCAAGAACACACTAATGGAAGATATAAAAATATAACGAAAGATGTTCCACTGCAGCCTCATTCACATGGTCAAAATGTCTATTGATAAGCACACAACATCCAGAAAACTCAAAGCATTTCTCAAATGAATTAAGGGGTTTCTTCAAAGCATATACCTGAAAAATATTTGGAATTCTGGGGAAATTAAACATTTGTAGTCAAGAACATTAACAGAAGAAATATAATATGACAAGAGTTAATTATGAAGGAAAAATGGTCAATGAGGAGTTCCCCTTAATGCCATACTGTGTCTGGGCAATCCGACTCTTGGAAACAAATGAGCCGGAATGTTGATTGCCTGATGAATTTCAGGTGCTGTTCAATGTTGTGTTTCTTAAATGACTGGCAATGACAGAATGTCATGTTCAGCTTGTTCATAATGCTCTAAACAGGATTCAAACTTTCAACCTAGGTATCATTAGTACACGGCATTATCCCGTTGAGCCACTGACATTCCTGAACTGCATGAAGCCTCATTCACATGGTGAAAATGTCGATTCATAAGCACACAACATGAAGAAAACTCCAAGCACACATTTCACAAGAGAATAAAGGGATTTCTTAAAAGAGTAAAGATCTGAAAATCTACACTGTTAATGGTATTTGTTATCCTTTATTCATCCCTTTTAGGGGGAAATTCTTCTCTGCTTTTGACCCATCCGGGTAGCCGGTGAACACATACACACACAGAGGTCCACACACATGGGGGCACACGCATGGGGACACACCGGCACTACCGGAGCAGTGGGCTGCCGCGGTGCAGCACCCGTGGAGCAGGTGGGGGTTTCAGGTGCCTTGCTCAAGGGCACCTCATCCGTGGAGGCTCGGGATTCGAACTGGCCACCCTCCGGTTACCAGTCCAACTCCTTAACCAGTGTCCTAAAGATAGCCGTATGGTAGTTATACAATAACAAAATGTTCATATAGGCAAAATGGGTTGAGAATGTGGACGTTTGGCTTTTCTATGAAATTGTGGGAAAAGTAAACATTTTTAGAGCAGAAGACCAGGGTGAAAAAGATGCGTCTGATTCTAGAGATTGATATTCTGAAAGAATATTGAGTCCAGGTCAATCTGGTGAGGAGAAATAAGCCTAATTCATGATTTTTTAACAATAGCGCCACCTTTGGGTGCAGTACCACAAAAAAATTCAAGATTTTTTGATTTACGGTATGGCTGCAGTATGACTTTTACAGAATTTGAAGGGGAAAAAAAAAACGGTTTCTCTCATTTGTTCGTTCGTCTCGTTCACCATTCGATTCACCGGAAACTCGACTGAACGAACGAACGAGATCCGGTAGCACTAACTCTACTGAGTCTGACTGACTCAGCTGAGAACCGTACAATGGCGTGCATTCCATGATGCGATTTACCGCTACCGGAAACCAGGCTGGACGAACAAACGATTCGCAAACGACTCCTCCCAGTTCAGTCGAGTTTCCGGTAGCATTGAGTCTGACTGACTCAGCTGAGAACCGTGCAATGGCATGCATTCCATGATGCGATTCACTGCTACCGGAAACTAGGCTGATTCGCGAACGACTCCTCCACCGAGTTTCCGGTGAATCGATTCACAGGAAACTCGACTGAACTGGGAGGAGTCGTTCGCGAATCGTTTGTTCGTTCAGCCTGGTTTCCGGTAGCGGTAAATCGCATCATGGAATGGACGCCATTGCACGGTTCTCAGCTGAGTCAGTCAGACTCAGTGGAGTTAGTGCTACCGGAAACTCGACTGAACAAACGATTCGCGAACGACTCCTCTTGGCGAACTGAATCACGCGAACTGGGTCACGGAAACAAATCATTAAATCCACCACTAATTCTGACCTCATCTGGCTCCAGTAGGCGGGGCCTATGTGAAGTAGGCGTGGTCTATGTGACGTCTTAAATGCGGCTTCCGTGTCTGTCTTAAAGATGCTGCCTTCTGTGGCTGGGGTAGATATTACAGCTTGTATGTTTGATCCTGCTCTCTTGTGGCTGTGTGTAGTAATTACAGCTTATGTGCTTTATTTACGTAACATTGTTCTAACCTGCGCGTGTGTCGATGGCCGAGCCGTTTTAATGCTGAGTGTCGCTGGCTGTGTGCGCGTGCGTGTGTGTTTTTACCTGCACATGTGTCGATGGCGGAGCCGTTATGATTAAAAACATAACGTCTGTCGCTGCCTTTCTCTTGACGTGTGGTGTGTGCGCGTGCGTGTAAGTGTGTGTTGTGTGTGTGTGTGCGTTTCCATGTATGTTTGTGCACATGTGCGTGTGTGTGCGGTGTTTGTATGCGGTGTGTATGTGCATGCTTGTGGTGTATGTATGCGTTTGCGCGTGCTGTGTGTGTGTATGAGCTGCAGGCTGCTTGGCACATGCGCACATGAGTAACTTGAGTAACTGGTGCGACAGGCCTGCTATTATTATTATAGTAGTAAGATTTAAACAAAATGATAATTTTTTGTTTTGTTATACTTAAAGGTACACTGAGCATACATCAAAGCATAAATAGTAAAAAATACAATGTAGAGTGCCAAGCTGCTTCTGTAATAGGGTAGCTTGTTTCCGTCACTCTACAGAAACCATCACCGCAAAACAGATGGTAGAACACGTAATCAAACAAAGACAAAGATGTTGGGCAGCTAGGGCAAAACATTGCATCATGCTCACAAATCATAGTCTTAATCTTAAATTCCCAACAGGAAATGTTGCACACAATCCAGATCAGACCGATAGTGTTTTAAGTGTAAAAGGAAAGTTTCATAGATATTTGTGTGTCTATTACTTTCCCTTGTTTTTCCCAGTTTTAAAAATGTTAACCCTATTGATAAGACTTGAACTATGCCTTTGTCAAAATTCAGACCGGCTGAATGAGTAGAACCGTACAATCCAGAGGTTCTTGGACCCCTGCTCATTGTACATTACATAGGCAAAGTGCTTCCGCAAACAGCCCAGGTCTATAGGATTCAAGAACATTTGAAAAGTAGGACATAAAGTTGGACTATTCCCTCATTCCTTCTTTCATATATTTTCTCTTATCTCATTTCTAACAGATATGCTTTCTGATGACGATTAATGTGATTGGCCAGAGGATGAACTTTGTGGTTATAATCCACGGCTGCTGGCTGGTGATCATCATAGTGAGGCGGAGGCGGGCAGCAATGGCTCGGATCTGGCCTAAGTACTGCCTATTCCTGTGCGTTTTCATGATTTATCAGTATGTCCTCTGCGTGGGGATGCCGCCCGCCCTCTGTATCGGTAAGGCCACGCTCTGTACTCTCTCCAAAGAGGCGTCATCATAGGACAGACACAGGTGTCCCTCCTAAAGCGAGTTATGGGTCTTTAATGCAACAGCAGATTGAACCAGTCAAGGTATCCCCCGATCTCTGCAAGAAGGTTTGCAAAAACACGAATATATTGCAGAGCAGAAAATCAATAAAACAAAAAACAAGAAATATTTAGCAGTCAGTAGTGGCATCAGAGCCCCTTCTGAGGTGAAGGAGTTGGGAAAAATAACCAATGCTTTCATGCCTGCACAGTATCCGAAAGAAAATAACTGTTTGATTTGATTTGAAATAGATTCCGATAGAGATGTTGGCAAGGCAAAGCGACCCATGTGCCCATGTAGTTAAAGTGATTTTACTGCTGCAAACCTAAAATATTGGTCATGTTTAATAATATTAAAAGATGTTCTGAGGAGTATAGGGGCTATAAAAGGCAGCACAGTTTGGGCCAGAAGCGCACAGAGTCCAGCCGCCTTAAAGACTGGCAGATCGCTTCCTTCATGTTCAACAGATTAGAGAGGATAAGGTGTAAGCAAAGAGAATGTAGATAGGATTAGAAGGTTGGAGTTGTCGTGATAAGTAATGAATAAGGCCTAACGTGTGATACTCACTCAGCGATTATAAATCTTTGTTTTGAGTTATTCTAGAGCCTATAAAAGGCGAAACAATATATTAACCGGCTTATTCTTATTAATACTATTTTATTGTTTATTGTTGTATAAAGGTTAATACATTCAAAGCCCTTGTACAAGCCTTATAGGCACAGATGTGTGCGTACGAGTTGTCCATGAGGTCAAATGACGATGTGCCCTTTAATAGCAGACCCATAATTAGTGTTGGAGCGACAACTATGTGTCCTATGGTGAATCCTGTGAAAAGGGTCTATTCAATGGATTTTAAATATATATATATTCACTATAAGTATCCTGATGACGGGTGGTTTGAGGCAGTCTCCACTATAACCCTCTTGACTCTCCGTCCCTCCTCTGTTTAGACTATCCTTGGCGGTGGAACACTCCAGTGATGATCAACTCCGCTCTGATTAAGTGGATCTATCTGCCCGATTTCTACACTGAGCCCAACTCACAAAATCTTATAGGTATTCAAATCAGGACCTAAATGCCGTACTCATAAGGAGCTGTTCCAATTGGTTGTGTACAATTACATTTTCTGAAAACACAGCAAATGCTTATTTTGAACAAGCAACATGTTTCCTTATAATGCAGTTTTTTGGACTTGAGTGAGGGATTAATTGAAGTGATGAGGTCATGTAAAACATGGTTATGGTTCATCCAACAGTGGTAGAAGCCAAAGGTTTTGTTACGTGTTGGTCTTGATGCATGTGTTTGTGTGTCTACAGCGGATTTTGTCCTGCTGATGTGTGCCTCCCAGCAGTGGAAGGTGTTTGAGAATGAGCGGACAGAGGATTGGATGGTTCTTGCGGGGGAGAACACAGACTGTCCTGATCCAATGGAGAACCAACTATTCAACCCAACACCCAATTTCATCAACTGCAGGCAAAAAGCATCCTCTATTGAACTATTCACCTCATAATCTGTCCAACCATCAAACATTCATATGTAAACTATTGCTTGGTGCATCAAGCCGGCTTGTCACTTACTCATCTGTCACTCTGGAATGGAAGGCAGGATTAACCATGTCACAGCACGTACCACATTTATATCATGCTGTACACTGCAACTAGTCTACGATCTGTACAAGATTCAGCTGTTTTCCTATATTGTTCCATAGTAATGACTCCTCTCTTGTTCCCTTTGTTTCCCTCTGCTCATCCCAGGTGTTACCTCGATATGGCTAAAGTCCTGGTGTTCCGATACCTCTACTGGTTTGTGCTGTCAGTGGTCTTTGTCACAGGAGCGACAAGGATCTCTGTGTTCGGACTGGGTTATTTGCTGGCGTGTTTCTTCTTCTTTTTGTTTGGGACTCAGCTATTGGTCAAACCAGCAAGGGCCCGCCTTGCTGTGTGGGACTGCCTTATCATCTATAATGTAGCAGTTATCATTGCAAAGAATCTGTTATCGGTAAGTGAGGTCCTCAAAAAACCTCAAACACACACAGGACACATCTACAGACCCAGATTACCCTGATTAAGTCCTTTTGTCTGTGGATGGTTATCAAATTATTATTATCAAAGTACTTGAAATCATGGATTAAAATAAACTACATTTGTCTCTGAACTAGGAATAATAGTTAATATACACATACTTATATATATATATATCATAATATTATGAAATAATCCTACTGACTTGTGTTTTGTTTGTGTTTTGAATGCAGATCCTGGCATGTGTATTTGTAGTTGGGATGCAGAAAGATTTTTGTTGGGTGATACAGCTCTTCAGTCTAGTTTGCACAGTGAAGGGTTATTATGACCGTAAGTACTGATTTCCTCAAGCACTTCTATACAAATAGAAAGACCCATTTTCTCATCCACTGACAACGTGACTTCTTGCATGATGCAATTCTGTGGACATCCTGTATTTCTTGCATTTCTATCTTAATGACACCTCAAGTGCTCTTTTTCACATGCATGTTTTTTGAATTCCTTCCATCAGCCAAGTCTGTGGGCGACAAGACCTGCACCCTCCCAGTGGAGGAGGCGGGCATCATCTGGGACAGCATCTGTTTCCTCTTCCTGCTGCTCCAGAGGCGGGTCTTCCTCAGCTTCTACTTCCTGCACGTGACAGCAGAGCTCCAGGCCTCCGCCAAACAGGCTTCAAGGTAAGAGTGGAAACCACCATCCCAGGTTGATTTTGGTTTGGTAAAAATATCTTAACAGACTTTTTTCAATTTAGAGACCCAGTCACTTCCTCAAATTCTGCAGGTAAAACATGCAGAATGTTTAACAGCATAGTATTCATTTATTTTTAGCATTAACAGATTGAAGGCATTAACATTTTCAATTAGTTAAATAATAGTTGAGTGATGCGTAAGTGCAGTATGGCTGGTAAGACAAAGACCAACTAAATGCGGTATTGCTTTGCTCCCAGGGGTTTTGAGCTGTTCAGAGCCAGTCTGGTGAAGGACATGACGTTCCACCAGAAGGCCGAGGAGAAGTCCCTCTCACAGCTAAAGAGATCGTAAGGATGTTTTGTAGCTTCAGTGCCTCAGTTCTAGTGACATTCTTGAGAAGGTATCTACAAAGATTTGCTAAAATATATTATTCCTAATTGATATTAT
This sequence comes from Gadus chalcogrammus, assembly GCF_026213295.1. Classification (NCBI taxonomy): domain Eukaryota; kingdom Metazoa; phylum Chordata; class Actinopteri; order Gadiformes; family Gadidae; genus Gadus; species Gadus chalcogrammus. The sequence goes on from NC_079426.1 coordinate 28,581,573, forward strand.
ATTTAACAAACATTGACGCTCCTCTCGTAGCCACACAGGAATTGAAGAATTGTTATGTGTTGTAATTGTAATAAATACAGCTATAAAATAAAATTGGATAACAATGTATGACGATGAAGCATCGTCATGGGGATATTAGTTGCTGATTTATTTATATAAAAGGAGAATCCCTCATGTTTCCTGTATCTATATTATCTTATCTGTGTTAAAGCATGCAGAGAATCCGCTCCAGACAGAAGAAGTACCGAGCAGGACGTAGATCTTCTGGAGGTTCTCTGGACGATGAAGCTGATGGTAAAGATTTAACTGTTGGAATGGAAAAAAACTTCTGCTCATTGTGAGGGATCTCAATGGTTTATAAATTGTTTATGGAGGTTATTGAGGAATATGAAAACACAGCCATATTCTCTGTAATGTAGTTGTTCACATGTTAAACAGAACCGCTTATCACGAGGGTCTGAAGCTCCATGAAGAAATTCAAGCCGCCATCTTGGTACTTCTTGACCAAAAATTGTAGAATAACCAAGCAACCAGTTTTTATTGATTCAATAATAATGATGAATTAAAGCTGCAAGCAGCATTTTACGGGTTTCAAGCCTAAAGCCGCCAATTAAGGTGCGGCCACACCAGACGCGTATCTCGCGTACTTCGCGTATAAAATCGCCATTTTTTCCATAGGGAACCATTGGTTTACGCGCGTAATACGCGTTTCACGCGTATAAGCAACATTTTACGCGCGTAACGCGCGTATGAGGCGCGTATATTTACGCGCTATACGAGCGTATATCGCGTATATCGCGTACATTTCAAGAGTTCAAAAAATTTAACTTTTTACGCTCATACGCATGACGATTAACCGCGTTGCCCAATCAGCGTTGAGCTTGACCCGACGTCACTGGCAGAGAGTAGTGAGCTTGGACAGAAGCATACGGCCGACATCTTTCTTTATTCTGTGTGGAAATAGTAACATAGTTACGCCATTAAATGCTTTTATGGAAACATTTTAGCGAGAAATGTGCATTTTACTTTCATAATGTTCGCTCGGTGAATGTGAAGGATGTTTGGTTTGATAGTTATGACGAAGAGGGAACGCTCCAGTTCACTTGCATGGACAGAGTCTCTGGTTACTAAGCAACCTCAACGTCTTGGCGGACTATATATCTGCTGATCAACACTACGAATGCTGGAAACACACCAGACACACCATGTGAAGTTATTTAACCCGATTATTGTTATTTATATCCGAGATTATTTAATCTAACCCGATCTAAACTCTATCACCCAAACACGGCGGCGTTTGGGTTTCCTACCTCGGACTCCAGCGCAGCCACGGCCGACAACTTTCTTTATTCTGGGTGGAAATAGTAACATAGTTACGCCATTAAATGCGTTTATGGAAACATTTTTAGCGAGAAATGTGCATTTTACTTTCGTAATGTTCGCTCGGTGAATGTGAAGGATGTTTGGTTTGATAGTTATGACGAAGAGGGAACGCTCCGTTCACTTGCATGGACATGGACTCATCTAGGGTGACGTTAGGAGCGTAGGCGCGTTAGGAGCGTATGCCCATTTTTGACACAAAATGGTCAAGCAACATTTTACGCGCGTATCTCGCGTAAAAATTACGCGAGATACGCGTCTGGTGTGGCCGCACCTTTAGACCCTGTCAGACCATTAAGACCCTGACAGGCCATTAAAACCCTGACGCAGACCAATAAGACCCTGTCAGACCATTAAGACCCTGACAAACCATTAAGACCCTGACGCAGATAATTAAGACTGTTTTTGTTTGCATACGGTTGACAACGCTGGAATAGCCTCAGCTTGGATCTGTTGATGGGGAAACAAAACGTCATGACCGTACGTCAAAAGGCTGAGGAGTTATAATTCTTTAAAGTTTTCAATTGATCGCTTTAGCGCCCCCTATAGTCCTATTTTGAAGAACTTTTGCCTAGTTAACCTTGACCTATGCTTCTTTAAATACACCAAGTTTGGTGATTATTGACTCAAGTTAACCCCACCTTTAGTCACCTATCATTGATTTGGCTAATTTGGAAGCCAGCCGCCATTTTGTTACAGGTTCTTGGTTTCATGGGAACATTTGCTGAACATGAGGATACACAAATGTCTACCGGATTTCATGACTGTAGAAGAAAAAGTTCAGAAAATATGTCCATCCAAAGTCTGCATTTTCAGTTAATTGATATAGCTCCCCCTATCGCCCGATCTGGATACAATTTGGAGGAGTTTATCCGGACCCATGATTCTTTTTTGATGAGAATTGGGTTAAGTTAACCTTGCTTTTTAGCATTAAGTTAATTTTGGACGATTCCTCTGGCGGCCATGTTGTTTGTCAATCAACTTCATTTTACTTAAGCAGTTGGGACTTTGGTCCCCAATAGCCACTAAGTTGGTCTCGCTCAAATCAAACATTCCGTCTATGAACTGTTGTGATTTTTTTTTCCTAATTTGAAATATGTTGAATCTTTCTCGTTCAAAATTTGATTCAGAACAACTTTTGATCGGACTCAAGATCATAGGAGTCCAATTTGATGTTGATATAAGCATTTAAGTCTTTACGCGTTTTAAACCACACCCTTTTTAGAATTCAATGGCTCCTGGGTGCTTTAATCTTTATTGGACAGACTTCGCTTTAAGGCAGATTGAAGAAATTGGTCCATAGATGATGCGTGCTAAAGGATTTTTGTCTACGTCTAAAAACCTAGGATCCTTAGAGAATTGGGTGCTTTTAATGTCGTAAAAAAAATCTATCAAAATAAAGTCATAGATTCTTGAGTCATATTTGCTCAACCTGAGGATATGCATTTGTAAACAAAGTTTCATGACTCTACGTCAAAGCGGTTATGAGATATGTTTGTTCAAAGTTTGCATTTTTGGACTGTTGCTCTAGCGCCACCTTTGGCCCAATCAGTGCAATATTTGTTCTCTGTTAATTTTGCGTCAGCCTCTACAGCTGTAGTAAGTTTCATAAAAAGCGAGCGACCGGTTTAGGCTGTGTAAGTCAAACGTGGAGGAATAATAATAATAATAATAAAACTAACAATTACAATAGGTTGCATTCACACTTTGTGCTTGGCACCCTATCTAGCAGCAGGTTGGTGGCTTGGATTGTTTGTGACATTATGTGAACCCCTCCTCAACACAGGGCATGTATCAAGTGGACAATTTAATGTTTACTGCTACAAATCGGACATGTATCTATCTACTGCTAATGTTATTAAAATATCAAAAGAGATAAAATACCATTAACCACATAGAAAGATAACTAATGATTGGTTATTTACACTCCCAGACCCTTCCTCCCGTCCAGACCCCAGAAGGAAGACCCCGAAGAGATGGCATCAGCCATGGATGCACCACGCTACCGGTCGGAGAACTTACATCTTTCATTTGAGTTGTGCAAGTTGTGTTTCTCATACAGACATTTGTTCTACACAAGCTAACACATGTTGCTGTTTAATCCCTGCAGTGCTCCACTCTGGCGAGTACTACCTGTTTGAGTCAGACAGTGAGGATGAGGAAGACACGCCCTTTGAGGAGCCAACCCCTCAGAAGCAGACTGCATGTCAGGTTGGCACCTTTATTTATTCAGCTTTTGAATATGTGCTTCTGATTGGTCAAGAACATTCCAGATTTGTGCATTATTTTCAATAATGGGACACCTATGCCTTCAAAAGTTCCAAATCAATGCGCTGCCAATGCAACTTTGAGACAATGTTTAAATGTGACTATTGACCAGAGTTTTCCATGATAACGTTCAAACTATATGCTGAAAACACAGCGGATTATAAATATGTAAGCTGATAGAAAACAATCCTATTATTATGTTTGAAAGTAACTAATATCTATTATAAACTTGTATAATCTACGAGTTGCTATAAGTTTTAGGGGGAATATGTACATACACACAATCATTTTATTTTGTTTATTAGTAGAGAGCGTTAAGAGTTTAGAGTACTTATGTTATGTTGACGCTATATGATTGTTCAACTTTGTGGCCTTCAGCTGGCGTACCAGGCCTGGGTGACCAGTGTGAAGGGCGCTCTACGCGACCGCCAGAGACGACAGCGAGAGCTGAGGCGGTTGGAGAGAGGAGACAAGAGCAAGGAGAGGGACAACAGAAGTAACCAAGAGGCTGGGCTGGAGTCTGGTACATTTGCAGATACACACCAAGACCACATAGTGAAGGAGCTTTACTGAAGTCTATATCCAATCTATCCATTTGTTATCTTAAATTGTAAATTCAAATCATAAACCAAATGTCATTGTATCACTAAAGTTGATCAAAAATGTTTATTTATATTTTCACAATGTGTTGTCTCATCCCTTTCACCAATCATTCAAACGAGAAACCATGCACGCACGGTTGCACACACTCACAAACACACTACTACGGAACAATTCTGCTCATGTGTGTTTGCCTGTGCTTCTATGTGTGTTAAGGTGACCATAATGTCTTTGAGGATCTGATCCAGGATGGACAGCAGTCAACTGAGCAGTCAGACTCTGGTAAGTATATATATCTCCTGATATATTATCCTTTCTTAAACAACAGCCAGTTAAAGTTATTGCATATTTTAGGCTTTGGGCCCTATCTTGCATCCGGCGCATTTGACTTTCTACACTGACGCATGCGTCGTTGCTAGTTTGCAACTGGCGCAGAGCGTTCTTTTCCCTCCACCGCCACTCGCGGTAGATTAGGGAATGATCTTGCGCCCCAAGGCAGGGCTGTACAGTGCGACAGTTTTGATCGCATTTGCTATTGAAATATTTAGCGTGCGAAGATAAATACAAGTCCACTCGCACCGGCGCGAAAGGGTACGGCTTTCAATGGCACCACTAAGCGCGAGTGTGTGGGAGCATGATGGGAGCGTTGAATGTTGGGAAATGTATTTTGAGTTATAGGCTCGCCAGTTCCGCTCGACTACTAAAAAACTACATTTCCCGAACATTCACACGTTGAGGAAGAGGTTTTGTAATGGTCGCGGGAAATTCACTTTTTAAACAAAACAAAAAAATTAAAAGGTATTTCCCTGTATTCGGAAGTTATTCTTCATCAAATAAAGATGGAAACTTGGAAAAAAAAATCCACGTATGGAAGAGATTGACTCGGCGACCACAAGCACGGAACCGGCACCTTCGGACGAAGCCGACTCCACCCATGACTCCGTCTCGGCCAACGGGAAAACGTACAGGTTTAACCCCCAGTGGTTAAAAACGTTCAATTGGCTGGTCTACGACCAGTCCAAGAAGTCTATGTTTTGTAAATATTGCCTCGAGGCAGGGGAAAGGACATCAGAGGTTAATAAATAAGTGTTTGTTCAATTTGTAATAATTACTTAATTTTGTTGAATGTGTTCACCACTTCTGGCTGCTGATGTTTTAAAAGAGGCTCTCATAGTCACTTTACTATTTAATATGTTCATTGTCACTTCACTGTTGTTAAATTTGTTCATATAGTGTTGCTTTTGTATATACGTCCTATTTTGTTCATATAGTATTTTTATTTTTTTGACTGTAGTATGTGTGCTACCAAAATAATTTTTGTGCTACTGAATTTTTTCGCTTGCTAGCACCAGTGCTACCATTTTAAAAAGTAGGCGTACAGCCCTGCAAGGGGCGGTTCAGCGAAAGGAGGAGGCGTGTTCTGGCGCAAACGTTCCCTGGTGCTATTCTGCAGTTGCAGAAACAATTGCGCCACAAACCAGGAAATACCTGGTTTAAAGCAGAAGCGCGTTGTTCAGATGCTATTTTTCAACATTATGCGCATGCATAATGTTGCTTGTGTACCTCGCGCATACACTTTGCTTCTCACATCTACCTAGCCACACATCTATGCAAATTATTTGGGAAAGAACAGCTGATACAGCGGTAATAATAAGTTTACACATTTTCTTGACACAGACATCGAGTACAAGCCCATAACTTTTAAGATTGATGAGTTGATCGTGAGAGAACATTGTTTTACCGCGAGTGATTGTTAAAAGAATGAATGAATGCGGGCGCGCGTGTGTGTATGTGTAAAATAATTAATGAATGCGGGCGCGCGTGTGTGTATGTGTAAAATAATTAATGAATGCGGGTGCGCGAGTGTGCGTCCATCTGTTTAAATACACGCATACTAAACACGCATAATACATTCCATGGCAATGTATATTAACGGGGGGACACATGCATATTAGGAACACAAGTCAATAACGATAGTGCATACAATACTGGTAAGAAATTATGTTTTTTTAATGTATTGCGTATATCATTAAATAGAACCACAGTTACCTCACATCATATGTGTGTTAAGTTTTCCTCGCCAAAATTTATTTGAGGACTCACTATTTCTGAAGTTGTGGAAGAAAACGCCATTCCATGTGTGAATTAGGCCATATTATTTTGCCATAAACTGAGCCATTTGAACTTTGAAATTCATTAATTTCTAACAATTCCACTCATACATCTACTCAATAGCTGTAGAATGTGTGGGGTGTGACCCTCTGTCTTCTGCTTCATGTTGATGTGCAGGTCATGGAGCAGTGGTCCAAAGGATCCTGGATATCCTGAGGTTCTTATGGGCCATCGTGTTGGCAATGGTGGACGGGCTGTCTGAGTGGCTCAATCTGTTGACTAAACAGTACAGGGATACTTCTACTGTTCTGTGCAAAGAACGCTACCTGCACATACACAAGATAGACAGGTAATGTCCACAGACAATACCAGAAGGCTGTTAAACATAAACTACTCCAAATGCTCCATTACGTGGCCCCTAAATCTGCTTTCCCCTTCCAGCCGGGGACCACAGCAGAGCCTTCAGGGGACAATCTCTCTGAGGACGGGGACACACTGGAGAACAGCTTAAATGAGACAGATGCAGAAACAAACAAGTGAGCCTGTCTGTCCCAGGTTTCTTGAAACAACAATTAAAAAGAGAAATATAGTTTATAACAATAACAACATTAACAATCAATCAATACTATATCAAATACGAAAAATACTTTGGGAAACCATAACACTGGCCCTTATCATATATATTTACATGCATATAAATGTATATATATATGTATATACATGTAAATAAATATGTGTATGTATATACTGTATATATATATATATATATATGTGTGTGTATGTATGTATGTATGTATGTATGTATGTATATGTATATATATATATAGACAGCAGGTGAAAAAAAGAATATATATATATATTAGTGCTTTAAAGCGATTAAAAATATTTAATCGCGATTAATCGTATTAATGCCATTGTTAACACGCGATTAATCGCATCTTTTTTTCTATTCTAAATATCCCTTGATTTCGTGCTGCCCCTCCCAAAGTGGTACAGCCTAGGTGGGCCTTGAACTGCGATTGGTCAGAAAGACGTAACAGCTAATGACAACATTGAACTCTCGTGCAGGCTCGAACAAGTGACACACAAACACACACAGGAGTTTTTCACTCGCTCCGTATCCTTGCTTGCCCCAACAAGTTCGTGCAGCGAGCTTGTTGTTTTGTTCGCCGTGTTGCTAGATTCGGTATGGTTTTGTAGTTTTTCTGACGTGACTAGTTGTTGCTAGACAGCATGTGAAAAAAACTCCAACGTTTGCCAAGCCAAAAGAGCGTTAAAAGCGCGTTAAAAAAATAAAGCCGTTAAAATTGGTTTGCGTTAATGCCGTTAATAACGTGTTAAACTGACAGCACTAATATATATATATATCAGTGGAGGCTTCTCCATTGAGGAGAGGGAGGAAGATCCTCCTTAACATTGTTGAGAATAAAAAAATTTAGATTGCAGACTACTGTAATGAATTAATGCCCTTAAATATGACTACTTTAATGACTTTGAATATATAATGTTTGTTTCCCTGGGTAAAGGGATATTAGCACCCCCTATCGCCTATTGACAATAACTTCAGGGAGGGCGTTCCTCCCTCAGCCTCCGTTGTCGCCCATTCATTTCCTCGAAAGTACTGGCGGCCGGGGAATAACATGGGTTTCAATGGGAGAAAGGAGGAAAGTCCTCCTCTGAGCGGGTGTGACCTTAAGTGGTCCGATTCGCGCAAAACTGCCTGCGTGCAGTATACAAACATTCAGTCACGTGGAGATTCAACCTTTTCAATTGAGCAGAAATACTTTTTAATGTACCGTTAGTCCTTACATTTATCAAGGGGCTTTATTTAAAGCTACAAAAATAATACAAATAAAATAATAAATAAAAAATTCAACGCAACTCTGACGTCCCCCAGCTGGTGGGGGGCTAATGACGTCATCGTTTGCGTTTCAGGCGTCCACACGAATCCTAACACGAAACAGCATAGGTCCAGATAGATTTGAAACCACCTCCGTAGGTGGTTTCAGAAATTTGCGGTTTCGGGGACCGGATTCGCCGGCTCCTTCTGGACGGTCGGCCGAAATGCACAAGACTTATGCGGTTTGACCAAAAAATCGGCTTTGTGTGGACGGGGCCTAAGAGACGCAAAGCAGGTGAAAGTATCTGAGCGATGGCGAGATTCGAACATTTGCGAATAAAGTGTAACAATGGAAACATTGGAAACAGAGGACATTGTTTCATGTTTTATTACACAAAGCATTCCATTCATTGAGTTACAGTGCTAAGTTAGCGACCAAAGAAAAATGTAGACCACTTCGCAAAATCGAGATCACCAAAAGTAATGGCAACATCAGTGTTGTGGGTGCTACATTGTATGCTAAGTACTCATGGCTTACTTGTAGCATTACTAGCAATCGACTGTATTGTTGCCCTGTTTGCTAATAAATAATGGCAAATCTCCAACATGGTCCGTTCTTGATAGGGCTACCAAACGCCACGACAAGTGTCCAAGATCACGTTGGTGCTGATATGCGACTTTCCTTGCTAGGCACCATGCCTATAGATCAGGTTGTTTGAAATAATGTTCTTGTTCTTTTAACTATTTTGTTACTCTGACCTTTCTGTTTGATATTGTGGAAAGGGTGTGAAAAGGGTGAATGATTCAGAGCATGATGCATTTTAAATGGCATCACTTTTAGTCTTGAGGCTTTCTTAAAACAATTGTAACTGAAAATAAACATAGCTAAATTACAACCTTAACTTCAGTCATTAAGGGCAAAAATAGGCCCAGATTTTTTTATTTACTTTTACTAATCAGGAGTAGGCCTGATTTGACTAATGGGCTTTGCATCCTTTCCTTCTTCCCTTTTAGTCCATTTCAAAGACATGCTGCCCACCAGTTTTCAAATGACAGTGATGCCACTGGTGGCTTTGTATCAATTTTATACACATAACTATCCCTCATACTATTTTGTATTCACCAAATCACCCTGAAAACAACTTGAGTCTCACATTCTTATGCCGCCATACACCAACAGTGCAAGCAGGCCAATGGCAACCAAGCGCGCAGTCTTTCCTCCCTCACTTTAAAAACCACCAGCCACCACTGATTGTTAAGTGGGATTTGGCAGGTGGGGGAACTCTCAAATTTTGTGTTGGCGCAACAAAGAAAAATTACTCACCATGTACAACATATTGGGTATTGTGTATATTTTCAGATACGATAGAGTCCTTTCGTTCTGAGTACACACAATTAATTGCTTGACATTTAATGGTTTTACTTTGGTCCAGCCATACTGATATGGCAATATGCAAACATTGCTGAACACCACAATATGGAACACAACCTTGCTTTCCCAATTTTAATTCAAAATGAAAATGGAAAGTGCCAAGAACTGACATCATATTTTAACACCCCAAATGTTTGCAGACAAGAACAAAGAATCACAACCTATGTAGAGTTTTTCTGTAAAACATAACAATAAAAACCACCAAACATAATCTGTCTACGTGCATACAGTCAAAATAGCTCCCATACTGCTAGTACCTAGGGACTTAATTGTCACGTTTTTTTTTAACATATCTCTGTGATTCCACTGTTCAACAGGGAGGCCCAACCAAAGAAATAAAACATCAATGCCGACACCTTAAGTTATCCATTAGGCTATTTCCGGATTTAACTAGGCCAGGGCATGGGCAACTTTCATGATTAAGAGGCCAACATTTTTCATCATCACCATCAGAGGGCCACATGAACACGCACTTCAACTAATTGGATATGAGAGGAAGGTACCAATAATTCAAATCAGAACAAAATATGTGCATATATATGTCTTATATCGTGGCGGTGTCACACTACATTTGTACCGGTGTAAGTGCCATATTGGCTCGCTACCAGATCGGCTCGGGGTCAGTCGTCTGCTGATTACGTCACAACATACGCTATCTACAGCAATAAGGTATTTTTATGGCTAAATTAAAGAGCCTGTATGATCTTTCATTTTGAACATAGACATTCCACCTATCTGTCTGTATGATGTTTTCTTTAAAAACAAAACATCCCTCGGAATCATCCTTGGCTGTTAGAATAAGCCGTCCGTTTTGCCAGATTGGGCACATTTTCCAGCCTGATTTGGTACTTTGATCACTTAGGCTGGAAAAACGGGACATATGCCCAATCTGCAACACAACCCGAACTGACAGACCTACCGCGCTCACGACATGTTCTCGCTGTGGTTCTATGACACAGCCATGCTACAGCACAAACAGCCAATCACACTTGTCCCCTTAGCAGCCCATCACAATGAGCCTACGCCCATTCAAGCGTACAGCCAATGATATTGTGTAACGTAATCAGCAGACGACGGACCCCGAGCCGATCTGGTAGCCGAGCCAATATGGTACTTACACCGGCTGCCAAATTTGTACCGGGCGCGTCATCCATACGTAATCCATTCCAAACCTGCCTGTCAGCAGATGATCGCGTCGTCCGTTGCCGGGCAGGTTTCAAAAAACATTTGCGCTCATGTGCCAAAGACGAATAACATAATACGTTAACGGATCGCTAGATAATGTAATGTTTTGTGGTTCCTTAATAAACACACGATGTATCTGGAACAGACATCAACATGCCGCGCGCCAATCCAACTGCGCATGCTTCCGTGTGACGGTCTAATAACTGATGTTGATATCATTACACGATAACACTTGTTTTTACTTTATAGTTGTATGTATTTAATTGTTTAATCAAATTTAGCAAGTAAACTGAGTGTTTAAAGCAGGTCAAGGGACGAAATAGCACAATACAGATAACGGATCGCTAGATAGAAGGTTCGTGATGTTCCAGTCATTCGACGTGATCGTCCGTTGCCAGGCAACGGACCTATCATCTATTGCCAGGCAGATTTGGAGTGGATTACGTATGGATGACGCGCCCGGTACAAATTTGGGCAGCCGGTACAAATTTAGTGTGACAGTCGGCTGGTGATAACATTTGTGTTTGGGACATAGTCATTGAAGGAGGGTCTCGGGGGTCCTCCACAGAAAATTTTGAATTTGGTAGATGTGATGTCCTGTATTCTGGTAACCCTAACCCTCAAAATTCATTCAGATTCTAGCCTAGTATGTTCATTCAACCAAAATATATTAATTTCATATTTCCATGCTGAAAATGTTTTTTAACATGTCTATACCTTGTTAAATTTCCCATGGCATGCTACGTTATAGATGCTTGAGGGCCCCTAGCACAGTATTTGAAGACATCCGAATTCAGCCGTGGTACAGAATTACAGCCACTACGAGCTAGTCGCACATTGAGCTTTCCCCCCAAACGCTTTAATGCAAATGAGGAGGAGAGAGGCGGGTCAGAGGAGGGGGGGGGGGTGTGGCCCTGAGCAGCTTGCGGCCACGGTACATGCGCTCTGTTTACAGTGGATGTATCACAATGGCGAGGCGCACACAGCCTTTGGCCGTGTTCTGAAATTATTCTAGAACACGTCCGGTGCTCCGGCGGGAATCCTGGAGCTCTATATCTCAATAATATCATATTATACATAGATATCTATATCATATAATATATATGATGATCACGGCCAAAAGCTGTGTGCGCCTCCAGACGATATTATGAATCTCAAAACGAGCTGCGTCGGGTTCTCCGACCGTCTCTGGTTCTTCCCACGTCCAAAAACCATCAATCTGAAGTAGACTGAACCACGACATGGAGGAGAAGGGATTGTTGCCCACGATTGTCTCCTGCCGGAGCCTAGCTGCCGAGGGACCACCGCCTCGGCAGCGGGTAGCGCTTAGGCACCACCACTCCTGCAGCAGGCAGCACCAAGGTGGTGGTCAGCGGGCAAGCGGGAGACATTCGCGGGCAACAACCCCTTTCTCCTCCATGTCGTGGTTCATGTACTTCAGGGAGACAAAGCCAAAGTTTCTTTCCCCCAATTCCTTCTCAACCATGGCTGAGATAACTCCCACTACAAGTCTCGTTATGGAAATACCAAAGACTAGAGTCCGACGTGTTATGCGCCATAACACCAACAGCAGAACGGTTATCCAAATAACAAAGAAGTGTACAACACTTGCGTTACAGTGTGTATAATCACACAAACCACACACACACATGTGCCGCGCGTACGGTCGTAGCTCATTGTCTCATTGGCGGGCCAAATTCTCTGGGCGGGCAAGGCAGAGAAAGGGGAGGTAACTTGGCCCCTTATGACGACGTATGGGGCCACATGACAAATAAGCACGCGCGAGCAGGGTACCTAGTGCTCGTTTAACACCGAACGCAAGTTTTAGCCACGTGGGGACGGGAGGCAAGCTTGCTAGGGGAACTCATATTAATGTTAGAAAACCTCATAAAGTGAGATTTTCATGCCATGGGACCTTTAAAGAGTAACAACAACAGCCACATGAGTGATTAGTATTCTTTCAGTTCAAAGGGCTCACATACATCATCATTCAATGGTGATGAAAACTGAAAAACAAAGGCCCAACATTAAGTGCAACAACTAGCATTATATTCAGTGCAGTTTTGCTATATGTAGTGGCAACTTAAGTTGAAATTACTTTCATGACTGTAATCGTTTCTAAGCAAACTAGACACATGGGTTGGCCTTTGAATTCTATGAACAGATACTCTGCCTTTCATCTTGACTGAAAGGTACGGTTTTCTTGATCAAGTTTTCTGTAAAAATCTATTTATATATTCATTTATCTGAGGTGCCGGAACTGTTTCCGGAGCGTTCCGGCCCACTTTAACCCCTGTATAGATATATATATATATATCTATACACATATATAATTTGTCCTCCCCTTGTCTCTCAGTTTCCTGGCCATCACAGGTTGGTCCACAGTACCACCAGCAGTCTATTATGGTGGAACTGAGCAGTCATCAGAATCCACATCGTGCAGCACCGTGAGGCTGGCAGTAGAGCCACAGGGGGGTCACAAACAACACAGACACTCCAGAACAGCCAGTGAAATGCTGGGAGAAAGGTAAGGGAAGGGAAGGTCGCTAACCTTCTCAGTGGATAAAGAACTCATCCGTAGTGCATAGATAGAAGCATATGTCAATGAAAAGATTTGTACGAGTAGATTTGTGACAGATTTGGGATAGATTTGTGACATGAAACCAACTAACTCAGATCTGTCTCTGCAGTTCTCAGTTCTTCATCGAGGAGCTGGAGCAAAGCAGGGACTTCTACGCCAAGCAGAACCGCCTGTTAAAGCTCCTCTTTGCCTTGTACAGCCTGTTGGCTGCCAACTCAGAGCTGGTCTGCTATTTAATAATAGTGCTCAATAATGTGGTCTCAGCCTCGGCCATATCCCTTGTCCTGCCCATACTCGTGTTTCTGTGGGCCATGCTAGCTGTCCCACGACCCACCAAGAAATTCTGGATGACGGCTATTATCTACACAGAGGTAAGTGGAAAATGGAAAGGCATGTATGGATATTGTGGTTAATTGTATGGATCAATGTTACTGTCATAATTGTCAGAATGATGCTTTGGCTTGTACTAATCCACAGTGCTTGTGTGAACAGGAGATCGGTCATTCACCATTTACTAAATGTTGATCTTTCAACAGGTGATGGTGGTGGTCAAATACCTGTTTCAGTTTGGCTTCTTTCCATGGAATAGCGTTTATGAGATGACTTTAAACGAGGACAAGCCCTTCTTTACACCGCGGATCTTGGGCCTTGAGAAGACAGACAACTACATCCGATACGATCTGTTACAACTACTAGCACTCTTCTTCCACAGGTCTTTGCTGATGGTGAGTAACTTATATTATCTAGGTCCAATGTGTGTCTTCTTTGGTCACCGAGCAAAGCACTCAGGCTTTCATTAAGGGCATGCTCACTTTAGTCATTTGCATGCACGCTTTAGAGGGTGCCGGCCGCTCTAATGAAGTTACACTCACACTTTACTGAAGTGCACGCCCTGAAGCTTCAATGCACCGTTGACAAAAATGTAGTAAAGTCATATAAATAATTTATTGGTCAATTAATTGACGATAAAATTTGATACAAAAGTTAAGCGCCACTATGGATCACGGTTGATGGATTTGTTGGGCCCAACCTTAAGAAGAGCTGCAACACGCTGCAATCAGATGCATGGACAACAGTAACCTTGTGTTCCTTTTCCAAAGCGCTACGGCCTGTGGCACCAGGAGGGCCCGCTGGAGGAGAACACAGCGGCCAACGAGGACGGCATGGACAGAGAACGGCAAGGAAGGGAGAAGGAGGAAGCAGCAAGGGGATCAGATGAAGACGTTTTTCAGAGAGGACTTGCGAACAAGGACACCAATGAATCCGACTGGACCGACCAGCAAGGCCCAGTCCTGATTCAGTCAGAAAAGGCTTGTACTATTTTCTTTAAAACACAAGTGACACAGGATGGTGGTGATAGTGAGAGGCTCCTATCAGTGGCGGCTGGTGATCAAAAATATTGGTGGGGCACAGTAATAGACAGGGTCCCCCCCCCCCCCCCCCCGTAAAAAATATTGAATTTAATAGATTTTATTTCCTGTATTCTGGTGCATTTTGGGGATGGCCACTTCCTATTACCTATTACCTACTATTCATTCAGATTCATAGCCTACATCCTGACTTGCAGGGCCTGGACAAGCTTACATTGCATATACAGACCTACGTTATGGCCATTCCACCAGCCATTGCTATTTTACCCATTGTTGTTATTCTGATAATGAGACAAATCATGATCACTGTCCTATAGTGTCCATTTTTTGAGTCTCAATGTCTACTTCAAATGCAGTTAGAAATATGGGACAGTAGCTTAATTTTGTTTATATGCTACATGCCGAAAGACAAAATTAATATGTAACTTACTTGCTCCTTTTAAGTATAACATTGCTTGGGGAGTCCAATTCCGCTACTGAAATGGGTGGAATGTGCTTACAACTCTCTGGTAGTTAGCGATCTATCTATTCTCTACATGTAGTTGCGTTGAGCGAATGCTGCTGAGGGAGGTAACCTATTTGATTGATTCGCTGAATTGTCCAATGATGTGGTGATAACAAAAAAGAAAAGGGACACCATTGGCCTTGGGCGCACACTGGTGCGACCCGAGGGCGAATTTTCTTGCGCCAATGAAAAGCTGTCTCTGCTTGATAGACTGAAAAAAGTTAGCGAGCTTACATTGACTTCAACGTGGCCGGCGCCCCTGACTTGGAGGAGGGCTTTATTTCGAATGACCAATAACTAGCCTAGCCCAAATCATTGACGTTCTGACGCATTTAAATGGTTGCTGGCAGTGAAAATTATATCACACAATTAAACAAGGATAGACGCTATGTATTTTTGTTGATTTATTACGAATTGATAATAGTTGATTAATAGTTGGTAGATATATTTAAGTGAATATTTCTCGGAGGGGCGGCGCCCTAGCGCCCTCTATTGACCCACCCCACTGGCTCCTATACTGCATACTGAGCTTCTTGTGTTTGATCTGATGGGAGTAATCTTTATTGAATCCCAAACCGTGTCCAATCAATCCAGGATGAACACCGTGACCCTGCTATTGTTATTGGATACACCCAAGAGATAACTGCCACTGGACCGCAGGATGGTTTGGAAAACCCTGCTGGTCCAGAGAACACCAAGCTAGAGGGAGAAGGACACACGGAAAAGACTGAACCGAGAAAGAGAAGCAGACTCCGCTTCCGGAAGGCCAAACGAAAGACGAGCAACGGTATTCATCTACGATATCTTGGGGGCTACATTGGTTTTAGGAAACTATATTTCTCTATGCATATACTTATATCTCACATATATGCATGTGAATATATGTGTGTGTGTGTGTGTGTGTGTTTGTGTGTCATGTGTTTCTGTTCACTTTCTAACTCTCATGTAGATTTGCCAACAGAAGCTTCACAGCCAATCAAGGAGCCGGTTAAGAAGAAGGGGAGAGCAGACGAGCTGAGAGACTTTTAGCTGCAGGACAGAAGATAAAGCATGTGTTAGTCTCCCGGTGAGATGAACCCTCACTGAAAAGACTCAGGACTCAATTGTTCAGAGTTCATCTAGACTCTGTATAGCAAATCCCTCCCACCCCTCCTTAATGTACGCACTTACGCAGGCTTGCTTCTATGAACATCCTTGCTGTACAAACAGCGATAGATTGTTTCTCTGTCTGACAAATGTTCTTATTGTAAGGCTCTTTGGATAAAAGCATCTGCTAAATGCCCTGAATGTAAATGTAGCTCACACTTTGTAAATACCTGCTGTTGTGAGTTCCCTTCATACTACGAGAAGTTTGTACACTATGACCTTTTTGTATAAGGCTAATGCAACAGGAATATAATTAGTTTTATTTGTTGCCTTTCTTTTCCTCTAGCGTTCAGGATGTTTACAGACCTACCCGCTGTTTCTTTGTGAATATCCTCCACACGGAATACCGTGCAGCTACAGACGTCTACGCTCTCATGTTCCTGACAGACGTGGTTGACTTTATCATCATTGTGTTTGGATTCTGGGCGTTTGGCGTGAGTATTAAACCAAAGTAGTAAACCGTTTCTATTTTCATCTGTATTCTATTTTTTTGCAACATTCTTCAATGGCTTCATTCTCTAATTTTTCCTGCCCGGGTCCTCTGTTTACCGTCGGTCTCTCAGTCTGTCATCTTACATGAGTGGTCCAACAAAGTGGTTGGTTGATTTTTCCCTGTGTTTTTCTTGTCTGTTGTATGGGACTGTTACTGCTGCACGCACTGCCTTAACATTTCCACCAGCAGATGTTTGTTCCAGATGTTACGGTCCGAAACGTTAGGCAGGGAGAACTAATAACTATAACTATAACTAATAATGGAAAAGATGTTGCTAGGAATACACAGATAACCTGTTATCCCTCTATCCCAGAGAGGGGTGGAGGTGTTGGGTGGTGCAGACAGAGGGGTGGTGGTGTTGGATTGTGCAGACAGAGAGGGGTGGAGGCGTTGGGTGGTGCAGACAGAGAGGTGTTGGGTGGTGCAGACAGAGAGGTGTGGAGGAGTTGGGTGGGGCAGATAGAGAGTTGTGGAGGTGTTGGGTTGTGCAGACAGAGAGGTGGAGGTGTTGGGTGGTGCAGACAGAGGTGTGGAGGTGTTGGGTGGTGCAGACAGAGAGTTGTGGAGGAGTTGGGTGGGGCAGATAGAGAGTTGTGGAGGTGTTGGGTTGTGCAGACAGAGAGGTGGAGGTGTTGTGGTGCAGACAGAGGGGTGGAGGTGTTGGGTGGTGCAGACAGAGGGGTGGAGGTGTTGGGTGGGGCAGACAGAGAGGTGGAGGTGTTGGGTGGTGCAGAGAGAGAGTTGTGGAGGTGTTGGGTGGTGCAGACAGAGAGGTGGAGGTGTTGGGTGGGGCAGACAGAGGTGGAGGTGTTGGTGGTGCAGACAGAGTGGTGGAGGTGTTGGGTGGTGAAGACAGAGAGGTGGAGGTGTTGGGTGGTGCAGACAGTGAGTTGTGGTGGTGCTGAAAGAGAGGTGGAGGTGTTGGGTGGTGCAGACAGAGAGTTGTGGAGGTGCAGACAGAGAGGTGGAGGTGTTGGGTGATGCAGACAGAGGTGTTGGGTGGTGCAGACAGAGAGGTGGAGGTGTTGCGTGGTGCAGAGAGAGAGTTGTGGAGGTGTTGGGTGGTGCAGACAGAGAGGTGGAGGTGTTGGGTGGTGCAGACAGAGGTGGAGGTGTTGGGTGGTGCAGACAGAGAGGTGGAGGTGTTGGGTGGTGCAGACCGAGAGTTGTGGAGTGTTGGGTGGTGCAGACAGAGAGGTGTGGAGGTGTTAGTTGGTGTAGACAGAGAGGTGGAGGTGTTGGGTGGTGCAGACAGAGAGGTGGAGGTGTTGGGTGGTGCAGACAGAGAGTTGTGGAGGTGTTGGGTGGTGCAGACAGAGAGGCAAGGAGAAGGAGGAAGACAAGGGAGGACTTTGCAAGCTGTAGCCAACTGCACTGATTTCAAATGAACGTTGTGGATGAAAAAGAAAGTAGTAGGAAGCATGAGAGTATCATCTTCTGGAGCTATGGTTCTGTTTATTAAGGAGCATAAAGGGAACAGGCATAGGCACCATCATAACACAATGATTGAATACACTTATTGCTAAACTGTCTCCCCAGAAACACAGCGCTGCAGCAGACATCGCCTCCTCTCTGTCGGACGACCAAGTCCCCGAGGCCTTCCTGGTGATGCTGCTCATCCAGTTTAGCACCATGATCATCGACAGAGCTCTGTACCTCCGCAAGACTGTACTGGGAAAGCTCATATTTCAGGTGAGAGTGCAGATTTTCATGGAGACCATACAATGTATATTTTATATACCTAGATATTTGGCTAAGCAAAGATAATTATCGGTTATTTTTGGTTAGAAAATGTCATTTGAACATTGAAGGTAACATTACAATTTGTTAATCTTGTGAAAAAACGGTTCTTGTTTCAGGTGACTTCCTAACAAATTACAATCAGATGATCTTTTTTAAGGCTTACCTACAGCACCTTTAGGATGCTGGAAGACATCAGACATGTTTTCATCTGTGTCTCTTCTTTCGCTCCTATAGATTATCTTAGTGTTTGGTATTCACCTGTGGATGTTCTTTATTCTTCCTGCAGTCACTGAGAGGTGAGTACAAAACAATCTAGTAGCTCATACAAATTTGGGTCAAATTATTATTATTGAAAACATAATTAATTGTACAGTGCACCATTTGTTTTCTATCTTTCAATAGAGTAGCTTTTTAATAATAAAAAATACTAATGCCTCTCTCTCTCATTCTCTGTTTCTCTCTCTCTCTCTCAGGATGTTTAACCAGAACTTCGTGGCCCAACTATGGTACTTTGTCAAGTGCATCTACTTCGGCCTGTCTGCCTATCAGATCCGGTGTGGATACCCCACCCGAATTCTGGGCAATTTCCTTACCAAGGGATACAACCACCTCAACCTTTTTCTGTTCCAAGGGTGAGGATAGATGCAAGTATGAATAGGAAAGAGTTCTGCCAGTTGTTGCTGGGTTAGGGTTAGGAAAAACACCAAGGTATTCCATCAACTGACTTTAAGGGGGCAAATTCCATAAACATAAATTGCATCTACAAATATGTTTCCATGCTCTTTTCCATGATTGTGTAAAGGTTCCGACTCGTTCCATTCCTGGTTGAGCTGCGTGCTGTCATGGATTGGGTGTGGACTGACACAACCTTGTCTCTGTCAAATTGGATGTGTGTTGAAGATATCTATGCAAATATCTTCATAATAAAGTGCAGCCGTGAGACAGAGAAGGTAAGGACCTGTGTACCCTCCTGTCCTGGCTCAGGTCTCGCTTTACATTGAAGCCTCTGTCTAGGCAGAAATCAGTGTTTTCTTTCAGGTATGTTAGTGTTTAGTGCCGGTTATAAAATTGTGAGGGACCACACACAAAACGGCATGTAAATCATACATTCTGCACGTTTTAACCTGTAGTAATTGGATTGTAGCGGTGTGGAGTGCTTTTGCCTCATCGGCAAACCACACACGACCAATACCATTCACAACCAACCCTGATCCACACTCTACAATCAAACACGACGTGAGACTAAACCATGGACGTAAACATAGCTGGATGCATCTGTCCGTCAAGCTTTGATCTGTAGTCTGCCGAAGATTCTCTGTCCAAGCTCAGGGGCCTCCTCGGTTTATTTAGAGGAAGAAGGGGTAAAATCCTTGTTTTGGCCATTCTCCCCAAATCACTACGTGAGCGTTAAAAACAGGTGGCATCCTTTCCGTTCTTCTTTTAATCAAATAGTGTCCAAATTCCATGTTAAACAGTGGTTTCACTTGCTTTTTGAGGCAAGTTTGATAGTCGGTTATCCAGTTCTCGATCTCTCTGAATGAGCCCCTGGACTGTCTGGACACTGCCATACGTAGGGCTCGGCATTCCCACAGAAAAGACACAACCTCCTGATCTCCTGCTGCTTGGCCTCCGACCAGAACGTCTTGAGCCCCTCCACCTCTGTCCTGGGGCCCCCGAGCAGAGCTCCGCTCTGTCAGCGTTTACCTCGAGCCAGTAGCCAAGGTCCACCGGTTTTAAGGGTTCAGGGTTAATTGTTGAGGTGACCTAGAACATGAAGATGCTCCACAAAGCTTACCCAAGAGCCAATCCACATCATTTCATAATTTCCATCTCGTTGAGCCCTTCCAGCAAAGTTGCAAAGGGTCAAGCTCTTGCGGCAATCTTGCTCTGTGCGAGTTGATTGGGCTGTGCCTATTGCCACTCTATCCCGTCCATGGCAGCAGTGAGAGCTGCAAATAATGCCTACAAGGCTTGTAAACGGGCTTCCTCTAGAACGTAGCGCTGCATGAGTACACTATAAGGTTCAGTATGGCAAATTAGTTGGTGATCCAGTGCCAGCTTCAACTTCCTCTGTCTATCTTTGGGCATGTTAGTTAATTCAGGTATTGAAACTAGCTCAGCAATGGTGGCTGGAGAGTGTATGGAGAGGCTTCTGCAACACAGGATACAATGACCGATGGCAGGCTGTGTCAGGCTGGGCTGGCACAGGCTGATAAGGGGCTTTGCCGAGTGTATACAGCTGGTAGGCTGGGGGAGCCTGTGGAGCAGGATGTACTTGGTGAGGTGATTGTGTGCTCAGCTGCTGAGGCATTGATAAGATGACTGCTGATACGCTGACTGCGCTGCGATGCCAGCGGAAGGCGGAAACACTGTCTTTAGGAGCACAGTAGGTGTGTGTGTGTAGTTATTGCGGATGGCCATACACTAGGTTGATAGGAGACCTGCCGATGCATGATGGCTGGGTGTTGGCTCACTGGCCGGAGAAGTGGAGCAGTAGTGATAGACTGGAGGTTAAGATGGAGCAGTTATGATAGGCTGTGGAGGTTAAGGTGGAGCAGTGATGATAGGCTGTGGGGGTTAGCGTGGAGGTTAAGATGTAGCAGTGTGATACGGGGGGGGGGATAGTTTGATACGGGATAGTTTGATACAGAATATAAATGTGTCAATAAATATATTTTAATTAATATTTAAAGGGCCCCCCTAAACTTTCCAAATTAATATTTCAGGGGACCTCAAGTCTCATTGGCTCCCTGGTTCCCCCGTATTGTTACCCTGGATAAAGGCATTTCCAAGCAATGAAGGAAACAATGACAAGGAGCTGAAGGACTGCATTCAAGTAGTTATTATCCAAATGCAACAGCCATCATTTTAAAGGTTTTTAAGTACTAACAATTAGGGCCCGACCGATATTGATTTTTGAGTGCCGATGCCGATGCCGATTGTTTTCAGAGAAAAATTACGATTACGATTTAATCGGCCGATTAAAAACAAAACAAAAAAAAGCATATAAAACGTAGTTTTTGATACCTTAAATATACTTTAACACTTTTGACGAATATGTGAATTGAATGCAGAACCTTTGAGTGTTTTAGAATACATTTACAGTCAAAAATGAGTGTAATGTCAAATGTAAAATAAATAAATAACTCCCAATGTGCTGCGCTCGCGAGCAGTGACTAACACGTGCGCGCTGAGCAGTATGGTCTCACCGTTAGAGTCTACAGTATAACAAATTAACATGGCCTGGGACCTAAAGAAAAACAGGCACAACATGCTCAAACAACGCGTCTTGTGTACATTGGTGAGGTGAGCGCGCAGCTGCCTGAGCGAGCGTTTCATGTTGTACGGTAAAATTCAATCCCCTCTTTTTTACTCCAGCTAAAGTTGTTAGTTAGCAAGGCGAGTAGGAGCGCACTCTGCAGGATACTAAGCGCAATAACATTTAAAAAAAAAATAATAATAAAAAAAAATAATAATAATCGGTTGTAATCGCCGTCTTTTTGGCAGATGTTGATTATTTTCAAAAAGGCTATAATCGGCCGATTAAATCAGCAGGCCGATGAATCGGTCGGGCCCTACTAACAATATATAATGTCAATAAACACAAATGGGTAATTGAGTAGTTTGAAGGAAATATTCAGAGCAGTTTTTCCAACTGGACCCTTTTTTTTTGGATCTATGGCGCATTTCCACTGGTGGGAGCGCAGCGAAGGTGCGGTATAGAGTGGCGAAGACACGCCTCTTCCGGTAGAGCCAATGGGCCCATGAGATCAAAAAATATGAATGGGTTTCAATTGAGAGAAAGTAACTATTTTCTGGTCCCAGTCTTTATATGCCACGGATTACACATATGTTGTTTGGATTTAAATGATAATTTTTCATGTCAAGAGTTTATTGGGAAATTGTTCAGGGCCCAGTTTCCCGAAAGCATCGTTAGCCTAAGTGGATCGTGAAGTGCGTCGTACAAGCATCGTACCGTTTTGATCGTCGTGAAAAAGCTCGTAGCTAACGAGGACTCCAGGGGTACTCGTAGGATGCTAAGAGCATCGTTAGCCTACTATAGCCTCAGTGGCATCACAAGCGGACATTCCGTGTATTGGATGTGTTTTATTAAAGCACATCCAATACCGCGGGATTCCCAGCTGGCACAATTTCGCAACCAAAAACAGTGGTTACCGCCTATATATTACTCATATACTACTGTTAGATTTAATCAGCAACGATAGAGAAATGTTAGAAGTCAACAACAACATAATTTATTACAGCAATTTAAAATTCCAAAAATACATGCGCAGCGAAATGAACCGATCAAACACCACTTCACAAGGCATATAATAAAATCAAATGATTCCATTGCTCTTGTGTGGGAGGTCGCTTTCGAGCTGCACTTGCTGTCTTCCTCTGATTTTAATTCAACCATCGTGGTTAAAATGTCTTCATTCGTAAAAAAATAAAACATTTGGTAGTATGAAATAATCCAAATTATTCTAAAGAGGGCTAGACTCCATGCGCCGCCCCGCCTCCTCCAGTGAACCAAGAAAGCCCGCGCAGTGAATACCGGGGTTGACCCCCTCGGTTTTATGCAGGAAACTTGAGATAAGAAGGTGAAATCGCCGGGCGTGCCAAGCTGCGATCGAACCGGCTTGGCAGCGTAAAAAGACCTATAGCCTACATCATCCTGCCCAACAATATGGGCAGGATCTAGACCAAGCTCTCCTAATCAGGTCAGCAATAGTTTTAATGTCTACAAATATCCTAGACTAGAGAGTGCGCGCCAATCAATGAAACCTTATGCGGAATCAGATAAAGTCTTTGCTGCGCAAAGCATGTTTCTGAAATCAGCACGTAATTGTCACACAAGCTATTTTTATTTTTGTGATATGGAAGGGGGAAAAGGCCATGAAAAAATGTACGCACAGTGCATTCAGGATTAGGACTGATACATATGTCGGCCTAGGCCTAATCAATTGTGTTTTAATATCTTTAGCATTCAAATTATTGCAGGCTCCAGTTTAAACATCCAGAGGTTTTCCTTTAACTAGCCCCTAGAGAAAATACCTTACACACACCAAAACACAGCCACATGATGAATGTGAGAACCTACATTAATGAGGTCTGAACCAGGCGCAGGCATACAGAAAACACACCCAACAAATATAGTAACATATTTGGAAGGTAAATGTGTACTACATCCACTATTTATCCCTCCAATGTCGAGGAAGGGAATGTTTGCATTACTCCTCGTTTGTTTTGTTCGTTTGTTGAGGTGCATGGTGTTTGTGTGTTTGAACATGTTTTTTCTTCTTTTGTCAGAAATACCCCCAGCCTAAAGGGCAGAAGAAGAAGATAGTGAAATACGGAATGGGCGGACTGATCATTTTCTTCCTGATATGCATTATTTGGTTCCCACTTCTCTTCATCTCATTGGTCAGATCTGTGGTGGGTGTGGTCAACCATCCCATCGATGTGACTGTGACAGTGAAGCTCGGAGGTTATGAGGTAATGATTAAATATATGATGCTTATATTTAACCCCATATCTATAATGAATCTAGACTGTGTTGATATCATTCGGCCAACGGCTGAATGATTTTTTGTGGCTAAACATGACTCACATCTGAAGCGGTGTTAACTTTGTGCAACAAACCAGACAACATTATAATTATATAACGTCTATATATATATATATATATATATATATATATATAGACGTTATATAATTGATACTAATACAATACCAATGGGCATAGTTTAAGTAGCTACATACAGTGTCTTCTTCCATAAGCCTTACATAACGACCACAGCTTCAAATAACTTTCATTATTCTTAATTAGAGTGTTTGAGATCGGTAAAGTAAAATCAAATAGATAGGACCATGAAATCCCAAAGCTTAATATGTATGATGTACGCATACATGACTGAAGACAATGTTTGATCCATGGGATTTCCTGGCAGGTAAGTCTGTGATTTGAGTGAAGGTCTCCCCTCCCCGGTAACAGCCCTTTGTCCATCATCCTGTAGCTACATACCTATATCTTTCTGAGGGTTGAACTTGTGTGTTCCAGCCCCTGTTCACTATGAGTGCTCAGCAGCAGTCCATCCAGCCCTTCTCTGAGGCAGACTATGACAGACTTACAACACTTTTTGGAGACAACGCTGTAAGTATCCATGCTTTAGATTGCTTTCTGCTATCCATCTCACGATGCATGATAGTGTCCTCTGTGAGGTTATTTTTCTTCTGGTGATTTAACTTAAATATAGTCACTGAAATCAACCAATCTCCAATCTACGTTTGAATGCTGTGTGGTTTTGTAGGTCGCCATGCAGTTCATAACGTTCTACAGTTCTGAGGACATCGTGACAGCCCGGATCGAGGGGAGCTCGGGGTCGGTGTGGAGGATCAGCCCCCCCAGCCGACAGGAGGTGGTAAAGGAGCTGATGGGGAGTCCTGGTGATCTAACGCTGCGGCTTGCATGGAACTTTCAGAGGTAAACAACACATCAGGTCAATGAGTAGAGCAGCAATAGCAGCAGCTATTGAATGTCATAATTAGTTATAAAACTAAGTTGTGTAGCATCTTATCCCAAATATCTTTGTTGTATACAGGGAATGGGTTAACCAATTGATTGGTTCTATGAACATCCTTACTGTACGGACAGATATATATTGTTGTGCTAAATGCCCTAAATGTAAATGTACGTATTGTACATTGTGACCAAACCTAGGGTTAAGTAACATGGTGTGAGAAGTAATAAATAAAAATGGAAACTTGTAAAAATATATGTTTTATTTAACATTATCATTGATTTTTCCAAATTGGGAGTCATTTTAAAATAAGTTTGTTGAATGAAGAGACTTAACCCCTAATTTCTGTGTTTCTCCCTCCTACAGAGACTTGGGCAAAGGTGGGACTGTTGAACACTCGTTTGACAACACTCCATAAACCTGGAGCCAGGAAACCCAGTCAGAGCGGACCTGGCTTCACTACTGGTTGGCAACCGCACTGAGCCTGTGTAGGTCATCTTGGCAGAAATGTGTATGTATGTGCATGCAAACATGTTAGTATAACATGCTTGGAAAGCAAAAACAGCTGGTTGAACACATTTCTTAGATTAAACAGTTAACTTGACATCTTTGTTTGAATCTTTCTCTTCTGAGAATCCATAATTAGGAACATTTATTGGGCATATATTTTTAGCCTGGCATTTGCAGATGAATTGCACACAGCAATTATTCCAGAACCTCTCTGTAATTTTTTGGATTTCCCTGGACGTGGTTAACGGGTTAGACCAAAAGGCCTCTGGGCGATATTTCAGATCAACCAATCAGAGCAAATAAACAGGGGACGCAGCACTGAGTGAAGATTTTTTATTTTTATTTAAGTACCGTCATATTTATCCTTTCATTGTATTAATCCTGCCTCCAGATAGATAAAGGTGGAACTATAGTCGGTCCATCTTGTACCGGGCAGAACTCTTTTTGTGAGGGAGGGGAGGGGAGGGGAGCCAGAGCCTATCTGCACAGCAAATTATACATTGTGAGATTCGTCTGGTTTCCAGGCTTTATATTTCAGGGTTGCATTTTATTTCTGAATTCTGTGTCTGATGACCTTTCAATTTAAATCTTTCCAGGCGTATTCCTCATATGTTCCCCAATTACATCCGGGCCCCGAATGGCGCTGAGGCCAAGCCGGTGACCCAGCTCTATGAAGGTCAGAGTCATCCCTAATATCACATGTTCCTATTTACATCACAGGAACAACGTGCAGCAAAAGAATGAATGCATTCATTACCCCAAGTTAGTCTCAACTTGTAAGTCGCTTTGAATGTACTAGTGCAGTGCCTGTTGGGAATGGGCCGGTTGCCTCCCGTATCGCTGCTGATAGCTTTCTGGAGAGGCGCTCATTCAAACACCTACACTCGACCCCTTGGATTCCATCGAATTACAATTATTTAGTTAACTGAAGGATTTGCAGACAAACAGAAACTACGCTCATTATAGTAAGAGAAATATTAGAGTACTGTATCCAGAAGTAGAGTGCTATACTGAGGTTCAGACAGTGAGCCAGGGAGTGTGTGGGCATATTTAGTCGTCTGTCCAGAGCCATGAAGCCCAGCTCCGACTGCCGTGCAGCTGGCTGTTGTTTTTGTTCATTCATATTTATTCATATCGAACAACATCTCCAAATAAGTCAACATTACCCTTCATCTGTCCCCAACAGTAAACATGCCAAGTGGGCAGTAGATCAGACATACAGATATACAGATTAGGACATACCTACACCAATACATACATGATTACATGTTTATAGCTCTACTATTCAGATAAGATCAGATGTTCTCTATACATTCATTATGGGTATTATTAAACTTGAACATTCTTTGTTTATATCCGTTAATAAGTATGTGCAACACATTGACTTTGGATCATGAATGATCGTTCATCTGCTGCAGTGTTTTTCATAAAAGTAATTATTGATTTTCTTTTCAGGGGATGAGGATGGGTACCAGAATGTGACTCTGTCCCTAATGAGCGACAGGTCCTTAAACCGCAGTGGGACCCAGGAGTGGTGGGACATTGCCATCGATGACTGTAAACCTTCCACAGGCAGCTGTCGCGTGTTGCCCATGATCATATTTAATGACAAAGTCAGTCCGCCGAGCTTGGGTTTCCTTGCTGGATACGGGTAAAGTATACAAAATCTAATGTATACAGGTCACACAACAGACATACTCCACCACAAGAGGGGCAGTGCCATGTATTGAGGAACAGTAACTTATGTCTCTTCTATTCAAACCACTCCATTCCTTGCAGAATCATGGGTCTGTATGTGTCGGTGGTCCTGGTGATTGGAAAGTTTGTCCGCGGGTTCTTCAGTGAGATCTCCCACTCCATCATGTTTGAGGAACTTCCCTGTGTGGATCGCATCCTAAAGTTGTGCACTGACATATTCCTGGTGAGTGTATGCGCAAATAAAACCATACAAGACGCGCACTAAAACACACCGCAGTGCATTGATCTGCTGAATACTGAGATAACCTAAAATCCCCATCCAATTGAGACCCAACCCTAGATTGTATGTTAAAGATCCCATATCATGCTTCTTGCCATAATTGCATTTGAGGTTACTACAACAATAGGATTACATGCCTGTATTTTAGGAATACCCTGTTTTATTCTCACACTGTATTCAAACAAAACTACTTTCATCATCTTTCACAAACGTTCTGTTTTGTATCGTGCCGCTTTAAGGCCCCCCCTCCCGCGTAGCCCAGTCTGCTGTGATTGTTCAGCATGCCCACTCTGTTGCGATTTGAACGTGTGTCGGCAATTCAATACCCCGAGAAGTTGTAAACATCGCGGGTGGCCGGGAGGCGGGACTTCTACTCTTTAAGCACCGCCCTGCACAAGTGCACTGCACTTATTAAGGGGCGTTCTCGGTGGGCGCGAATACTCCCCTGGCTCCAGCTTAGATTTTTCTAGTTTAGCAGACGTAAAACATGTATACATGCGTCATATAACAGTCTAATGTCTAAAGCAAAGGGAAAAGTCGAAAAAGCATGATATCACCCCTTTAATGGTTGGTTGTATTTATGTCTAGGTCCGTGAGACAGGAGAACTGGAGCTGGAGGAGGAGCTCTACTCAAAACTCATCTTCCTGTACCGCTCCCCGGAGACCATGATCAAATGGACCAGAGACATGCAAGTCAGGGGTCGAAGAAGAAACTGACCCTTTAATTTAAAGAAGTATTTATGAAACAGTACAATGAATAGCAAAAAATGCAGTGCATTTACAACGGAATGTAAGCAGACATGACAGGACGTATGAATTATTTCCTAGATGACCTCTTGCAACCATCATTTGGACTCTTGTGGATTCTTGGTGTTTTTTTATTCATTTTCTATTTTTTTTATTCAGACTCAAATGAATAAGGGAACAAAAAATAAAAGCATAATAGACTAGCTGTGAACATGAAATGAGAATGGCGATTTTATCGTTAAAATAATAATGTTAATATTTTTATGGTTGATAAATTCCCCCTGAAAGGAGGACTTTATGAAGTGAAAACAATGCAAATAAATGAAATGCAACATTTGTCAGGTTGCTTATGTTTAACAAAGATATGAAGAAGATTGTCCTGGTTAGAATAACCATCAACAAAGGGGATACATTTATTGCAGATGTAGATATCTTGTATAGATATGGATACCAAACGATTCGGATACTTTAATAATTTTCAATGTGAAACGCCCACTAATAATAATAATACATTTTATTTGTAAAGCACTGTTCATAAAATAATCTCAAAGTGCTACAGAAACCGAAAAAATAATATAACAAAACACTAAGGGCAATAACAAATTAAAATCCAGCGATAAAATACATTAATAAAAAATAGCTAAAAGAGGAGTTGATGTGCAGATTTAATTTTGAAAAATCGAAGGACAACTTAAGAACGCCTGCTTGAACAAAAAGGTTTTTAGCTCTTTTTAAAAGTGTCCACAGACTGGGGTTTTCGCAGATGTTCAGGGAGGGAGTTCCAGATGTGAGGGTCAGCGGAGCAGAAGGCTCGGTCTCCCATGGTGCGAAGTCTTGTGCGGGGCTGATGGAGGTTTGTGCTTTGGGACCGGAGGTTACGGGTGAATGAGTGAGGTGTAAGGAGGTCTTTGAGGTATTGCAGGGCGTTGCTGTAGATTCAAAGGTGGGTGATGAGGGAGATCTTGTATTGAATACTTGAGGTTCTGGGGAGCCTGTGGAGGTTCTGAAGAAAGGGGGTGATGTGGTCTTATCTGCGGGTTTTCATCAGAGTTCGGGCAGCGCAGTTCTGAATGAATTAAAGTTTCTGAAGGTGTTTACTAGGTATAACGATGAGCAGGCTGTTACAATATTCAAGCCTGGAGGAGATTAAGGCGTGGACGAGTTTCTCTGAGTCAGAGAAAGTGAGGGGCGGAGTTTAGAAATGTTCTTGATATGGAAAAAGCAGGTTTTTACAGATGTTTGATGTGGTTTGCAAAGGTCAGTTGTGGGTCCAGCTTCACAACGAGGTTGGTAACTGTGGTTAAAAGGGGGATGTCTTGACCGGAGAAGGAGATTTGTGGTTATGGGTGATGACTGGACCTGATGAGGGGTGCCAATTTGTATGGTTTCAGTTTTAGAGCTGTTCAGCTGGAGGAAGTTGTGACTCATCCACGCCCTAATCTCCTCCAGTTAGTTGGAGAGGGCTAGAAAAGATGGTAAACAAAACTAAACATTGTTATGGCTGGAACTGGTATATTAAAACAGCTAAATAATAACCAGCAATCCTTTTCCAAGTAAAGGAAAAATGGATAAAATAAATACTATGCTTTCAAATTAAATTAACAGAACCACCACGCGTGGAAGGGGCTGGACAGTTGACCATGAAATCAGCAAGTCCTGCAGCGCGCATTCAGCCATGTGATTGGACAGAATCTCCTCAAACGTTGGTAGATTGGGTAAAGCATAGCAACCTAATCTGATAGAATATTGTTATGTGGCTCAGAAGCCACAGCTGTTTGTGTCTTCCAGTTTATAATGCCCGGTGGAAGGAAACAAAGGTACAGGTTATCCATCAGGGATCTGGTCTGACCGGGCCTTCAGTAAGTGTGATTAACCGCAACAAGCCGTTTTGAAAATCAGCCTCTTCTGACATCACAAGTGGGCATGTCCAAATAGATGTACGACGGATAGATGAGCAACATTTGCTACAGTCCACTGGGTAGGCTGGTAGACTGATCTATCCAGCACATATCTAGGTGGACACGCCTAGATGTGTCAACTCGAAAAAACAACTTGGACGATTTTAAAACCTCTTCTGACATCAGAAGTGGGCGTGTCCACCTAGATATGTGCTGGATAGATCAGTCTACCAGCCTACCCATTGGACTGTAGCCAATGTTGCTCATCTATCCGTCATACTTCTAGGTGGACACGCCCACTTGTAATGTCAGAAGAGGCTGATTTTCAAAACGGCTTGTAACGGCTAATCACTCACACCTGGTGGTATAATATATCACCTTTAATTAAATTAAATGAACAGAACATTTTGTTGTACATGATAATGACAAACTAAAGACACCCTTTAACTTTATTTTGAAGTGTTGATGCATCAATAAAGTGAAAGTAAGACAGAAACGAGTTTAAGAATACGTCATATTCTTAATCCTTTAAGAATACTTAAATCAACAACAAGTGGTCGTAGACCTACAAGAAGTGATGCAAACACACCATTCACAGGGACACAGAATGACTTAGGAGTGAGATAAAGACGTCTGATCTCTTGTATATGAATCAGGGCATTAAGGTTTACTAGAATACGAGAGATATACATCCAACCCCACCGGAAGTTATGTAATTAATAGGTGACCTAGGCATCAAAGACACTTGGGAGTGAGCCAGAAACTTGGGGTCAATTTTATATGAAAGAAGGCCTCAAGGACAAGTATGTTTATAAATGTGGGGGCTGTATCCTAGAAGGTTGTAAAAAGCCTCAGATAATGCTGTATCTCATGACCTCTCACCCTTTGGCCCAACTCTGGGATTCTGAGACTTCATTCTTTTCACAGCTCTCAGCTTACCATTCCTAGAACAGCTCCTTCTCCTTGCTTTCATATACAAAAATTACTTTAAAAGACTGAAACTCTCTAAACCTGTATTGAGTCGGTTCAGAGTGTGGTCCAGCAAAGCATGTGAGCGACTTTGCGCCTGGTTGGATAGGGCAGGCTGTAACCAGGACTTCGAGTGGGCGGGGCAAGAGGCTGGAAACAACATGGATGAATACACAGATACTGTGTCATTGTTCATTGGCTTCTACGAGGAGGTTTGTGTCCTCTTCTGCTCCTGGAAGTCTTACCACAATGACAAGCCCTGGTTCTCACCCCAACTCAAGCGGCTGAGGTGGGAAGGAGGCAGCCAAGTGTGGCTGGGACAGTGACCTGTTCAGGCAGGCCAAGTACCGGTTTGGCAAAGCGGTGAAGGAGGCGAAACATCACTATGCGGAGAGACTGCAGCAGCAGCAGCTGTCGGAGGGGATCCCTCCTCTGTCTGGAAAGGCCTCAAGAAGATCACCAATTACAGAACTAAGTCCCCATCGCCAGCCTCCCCCTCGCCCCTTCCCTCCACTCCCCTAGGTCACAACCACCCTTGCTGCCCCATGCTACTCCTCCCCCGCCCCCTCCCCCACCTCTCCTTCCCCTCCCCTTTTCCCCTCTCTGTGACACTCTGTCACAGAGAGGCTGGTGAAGCGTCTGTTCAAGAGTCAGAATCGCCGGTAGGCGGCCGGCCTGGATTCTGTCTCTTCCTCCGCCCTGAAGCACTGTGCCAACCAGTTGGCCCCGGTATTTACCTACATCTTTAACACCTCACTGAAGCTGTGTCACGTCCCGGCATGCTTTAAGGCTTTAATCATCAACCCCATCCCCAAGAAGGCCAAGGTCACAGGCCTGAATGACTAGATTAGATTAGATTAGATTAGATACACTTTAATGTCTGTTTACACAGAAATTTGTCTTGCATTACACATCTCTTCAATCCTCATAGCAAGACATAAAACACACATAAAAAAATTTACACAACATTTAAGAGCCCAAGTGTCCATACACACAGATAAGTCCATAAGAGTCAGGGGTCTCACAGTCCAATAAATTAAAGGCCATAGATGTCTCTGGGGTGTGTAAAGTGATATTGGGAGTGCGTAGTGTGTTTGCATGTGAGATGTATGTGGAGTCTACTTTACTCTTCTGTTAGTTGGGCAATGATACGGAATGAGGGAGAAAAGAGTGTTTGCATTTGTTTCTCCTGCAGCTAGGCATTCTAAGGCCGTGTTCACATCTAGCGTTTTTTTTTATCTGCCAGCGCTTGTTTTACATTATATTCCTATGGAGCAGAGAATTTTGGAAAAAGTCACGGCTGCTTTTTTAAACACCTCTCCCAGCGTTTTTTTTGCCATACGGAGCGTTGAAAAAAGTTCAACTTTCAGGAAGAAAGCGGCCGACGTCAGGCGTCTTTTTGGCAACTGACCAATCACAAGCAGAACATTGACACTTCGTCGTGAAGGAAACTCTCAACTGTCAAAACAAGAAACAATGGCGGACAAATCACTCGGGAAAGTGGAGCGATTAATAGTTTTTACAGAACATGTCGAGATCTACGACATGTCTAATGGGCTCTAACCTGGATACGTAGCAGACGAGTAATGTCGGGTCTAGAATGGGTTTGTTGCTAGGCGATAGAAAAAAAGCCCTCGGCGCAATTAGGACAAAAGATTTTTGCTCTCCCAATTGGACCAATCTCTTCACACTCTCATAGTAGAGAGGTAGTGGTGCTCCACTGCTCGTTGTGAGCAGGGGGAGAGTGTCTTGTTAACTCTGACCAGCTGTTGCCTACGGATGAGGGAAGAGTGGCACCAATGAATAAGGTATGGATTAATGTCCAACTGTTGCATTTAGGAGAGAAGTAAATCCAGTTTGATGGTATTGAAAGCAGAGGAGTGGTCAATAAACAATACTGTAGCATATGGTTTGTGTTTTGGTAAGTCCAGGTATTTTAGGACAAGGTGTGTAAGGGTAGCGGCGTCATCTTCGGTGTTGTGGCCGCACTCATCTCATCTTCATCCGCTTATCCGGGTCGGGTCGCGGGGGGAGCAGCTCAAGCAAAAGTGGCCGCACTTATAGGCAAATTGATATTGGTCCAGTTTACTCTGCACTGACGTGGAGAGCAAGGGGCAGATGATTCTTTCCAGTCACTTCATCAATATAGAGGACAGAGCCAGGTCGGAAATCATTGCACTCCTTTGGGCATGTTTTCTTTGGAAGCGGGATCACATGTGAGGTTTTCCAGGCAGTGGGGACAGTGTTGTGTCCAATGACTGTTGGACACAACAATATGGGCTGCCACACATGGGCAAGCTCTTCACTGTTTGTCTTCAGGAGAGACGCTGTGATGTTATCAGTATCAGGACCCGTAGAATGGCTTTCAGCCAGGACTCTGCTGCTTTCGGTTCAGTCTCTTCCATCCACATAACAGTTCAGAGTAACAAACAACAAACAAAACACGTAGGATTGTCAGAGCAGGTATGCGCGGAGCAGCGCCATTCTTTATTGTTTGCTATATGATGTTACTACAGACCCGTCGCCCTGACCTCTGTTTTCATGAAGGTGCTGGAGCACCTTACCCTGGCCCCCCTGAAGTACATTACAGATCCTGTACTGGACCCCCTGCAGTTCGCGTACAGAGCCAACAGATCCACGGGCGACGAGGTGAAAATGGCTCTGAACTGTGTTCAGAGCCACAGAGCTGTGGTCAGGCCTGGGCCCGCCCTGAATGACAGCTGGGACGCCCAATAAGAAAATATATACTACTCTGTATAGTTAAACATGGATATTAGTACTGTTACGTATTTGTTGTATTTTATCTATAGAATGTAAAAATAGTAAAATTATAAGAAAAAATATTAGTGAAACAGTTGTTATGAAGGGCTTGTGTTGTTTACTTGGCATCCCTGCCATGTTTTTCATGGCACTCCACATTTTCCTAGAGTCATTAGCCTGGATAGTTCCTCTAGATGTTTTTTGTGTGTCCTTTGCCTTCCTTACTTCCCTCTGAGTTCTTTATCTTTCCTCAAGTAACACACCCAGATACGTATATGTATTGGTGATGACAAGATTTTGATTTGAGAAGATGATGGGACTGGTAAAGGACAGATGCTTTCTGGATGAGTGGAAATACATGCATTTAGTTTTTGTAACATTAATGGTTAAGTGATTGTCAATTAACCGTTTATGCAAAGATTGAAGATCAGATGATAGTTTGGAGTTTATGGTATCATGGTTTGAGTCGGACAGAAAGAGCACGGCGTCATCAGCATACATTAGGCATTTAGAGTAGTTACACACTTGCGGGAGATCGTTAATGTATAAAAGAAAAAGCAAAGGCCCAAGGATACTTCCTTGTGGAACACCCATGTCACACCCTAATTGCTGAGATGTTGCATGGTCAATTTTGACAACTTGTGATCTGTCTGTTAAACAATAGGAAATCATATCTAGAACAGAGGGTGATAGGTTAAAAGAGTGAAGTTTGGATAATAAAATCAGGTGGTCTACTGTGTCAAACGCTTTACTAAAATCAATAAAATTGCTCCAGTGGTGTGTCTTCTATTTATAGAGTTCCGAATTTCCTCAGTGAAGAGTAGTAGAGCTGACGTAGTGGACCGCTTTGCACGGAAACCATGTTGGCAGTCACTTAGCCTGTTGTTGCTTTCAAGATAGAAGCTTATGTTGCATTGGTCAATGCAACACAATGTAGCACTATTGCCATCTGGCGTACGGTAACGTTTGTTAGCAGTGTCAAGGTATAATTTTGTATTCATTTTGCTCTTTCATGGCTAAACAAGTTGCACTCGCTCAGTTTTTTTGAAAACCATGTTTTGAGAACAATAATGATGCTAACCGGCAAGCAGATCTGCCTATACACACTCCCTTGTCTAATCAACGATTACTGCCACCCTTGATTGCACCGTCGGATCTGTCAGCTCTTGGGGAACCTGCCTCCCAACCTCATCAACAAGTATTCCCGAAAACCATAATTTATGGGAAATATCGATTTGGTATGAAAGGTTCTGTCGAAAGACAAGATTTTTGAATAGCATGTAGGCATTTTACTGAACGGCACACTGAGATTACTTTTACTAAAGGTTTCAAAACTAGAAACTTATCTGACAGGGCTGGTTTCCCGAAACCTTCTTAACGCTACGTCATTCGTAACCTTCCCGAAACGTTCTTTGCTACGAAACTCTTACATACATCGTCCGTTGGTAAGATTGGTCTGAAGCACTGGTAGAACCTTCTTAGCTCTACCATAGTGATGGTTCAGCTTCTGACGCTAGTCGTCGCCAGTGTTGTGTTTCACCAATGGGTTTAAGTCATTCATGAAGAAAATAATTGCTGGAAACACACAAGCACAAAATAAAAAGATAGACATGCAGGAGAGTACGGTGGCGCTGAGCATTCCCCAAATAAAAAAGTTTCACAGCTAATGTAGCCGTTACAACACTCAGGATCTCGTAATTAAGAGATAATATCTCGTAATTAAGAGATAATATCTCGTAATTACGAGATCCTGAGTGTTACGAGAGTAGCGTAGGCCTTTGTGTGCGCAAGAATGGCAGTGCGTGTGTGAGTGATGTCAGCTAGTGAGTGTTCGAGCGAGGCAAGCGAGCGTTAGCGTGTGTCAGTTTAGTGTCGGTGGCCGCTTTATTCCGACTTATAAGCAGCAGAGCCACTGCCGGTCAAAGTGAAGGGTGTTACCCCTGAGAAAACAACGGCCCTGGAGGGAACGTCTCTCCTGTGCTTCTCGACTACGGAAGCCGACAGCAGGAAAGGTGTACAGTAGGATAGACCCGCCCGGTTTCCCGATTACATCGAACCTGAGGGGTATTCCACAAAGCCGGTTTTATCACATAACCGGGTAAGTTACCCCAGGGTTTGCGGTAACCCTAGGTTTTCCGTTCCAAAAGGATCACGGTATGTTAGTTTCTATAGAAACATATGCTCTGAATCAAACCTGGTTGGACCAGGTTTTGCGCAGGTTAAGTTTGAAACATAACCCGGTTTTGGGTATTTCAACCGGCGTTCACAGCAGATTTCATTTGTTCACAATGGCATGCCCTTTTGATGAGAGACTGCTGATATCGGAACGCAAATTATACGTGCAATCCACCGGGAGCGATTGATAACCACGGCTCGACATCTTGGCATATCGGATGACTTTTTGCTGGAGTGGAGAGATATAGATTCTCGCGCAAATCTTTTATATTTAAATAGCCTTACATAGCCAACACTACCAATCGAGGACCTGGCTCATGGCCAAATGGTAGTTTTATCTAGGCTATAATGTTGGAGATGCTGAGCACACGTCGTTTCAGATGACCCATCCAAGATTTGTATCGGCCTCCTATCATACAAAGAGCATATGTCTGAGTACTACGCCGAGAGGCATTTACAACATAAAGTATAAAATAGTCCTAACGGACTTGCATCCACTGGAGAATGTTCTATCGTAGCCGGCGGCTTCATTACAAGCACTGATCCATCTTGATCTGTGAAGTTGATGAATTGTCACTTTTAGGTTTTCTACCCAGTTACCAAAAAAGAAACATTTGGAATAGTATGCGCTGTGGCAAGCACACTGTTTGCATGTGTTACTTTGGAGGCAAAAAAAATCTAAAATACAAGAAAACACAAAACCTACATTCAACCAGTGGGGTATGGCCCCTGACTCTCTGAGGTGGTAGGTACCTCAAGGTACCCCCTCCATGCCAGGGCGCCCTGAATATATGTTTATTAACCGCTCCTCCACCGGGGTCATGACAATTTGAGGGCCAGATCCAGTCTGCCGACTGTCGGCCTTTTCACGATTGGCTTAAAAAAATGGCTTATTTAAATTTATACCAATACGATGGTGGGAAAAGCTTACCAGTTTGTACGTTTTTTATACTTCATTTTATACTTGATCCTCTGACCGCTTGGAAGCAATTGGAGTAGGCTATATATTTTTTTAGAAGAAAGGGGTTATGTGGTAGGATCTTTAAGAATGCTTAACTGGGATATTTATACATGCTTTTGACGTGTAACTAACGCATTTACGCGGTCAGCGATCCGCTGCCAGGCTTTGGTTCTCCGGGTTGCAGAGGCTTTAGCGTTCCCTTTTCTTGTGATAATGTCCTTCTCCTCGTCATAGCTCTCCAGGAAACCTGAGTTCCATTTCATTGAATAAGCGGCCCGTTTCGCCATATCAATCAGGGTTTCCATGATCCATACATCACGTCTTTTTAGTTTTGGCGTGGACGCGCCCAACCCCGAGTTGATTGAACTAATGCATAACCGCTGCTGTGGAACCGAAAACTCTGGTTGGTCGGCACAGGTCAATCAACCTGAGTTGAGCGTTAAATCAGTGTTTGTTAAACCTCCGTTCGTGGACACCCCTCTGGTCTAAGAAATCCGTGATATTATATATATATATATATATACACAATACTGTTTGGGAGCGTTTCTCAAACTTTTTACTGCTTTACAGAACGAAACGAGAGAGAGAGAGAGAGAGAGAGAGAGAGAGAGAGAGAGAGAGAGAGAGAGAGGAGAGAGAGAGAGAGAGAGAGAGAGAGAGAGAGAGAGAGGAAGGAGAGAGAGAGAGAGAGAGAGAGAGAGAGAGAGCGCTTCAGCAGGGGTGTGCGCAGAGAGTAGCAAAAAAGGGAAGCATGCAAAAAAGGGTCAATGCTTTGTATTATGGATACTCCAAGTTTTGTAGCAGATCATATTGATATATATTTATTTTGTTGCTTCGAGGAGGTCTGGTGGTCTCCGTATATAATAAATAAATAAATATATTTACGGATCAGTAGCGTCATTAACTTGCATTGGCTCAAAATCCGTGGCCGCATCACGGAAATTCTTGTTTCCTGTGAGACCAGGTTGCCAATGTTTAGACTAACACTCCTTACGTCGTTCGTAAATGGCGCTGTCCAGAGAGAACGTGCTGAAATGGATTGCTCAGAGATCGAGTTTCCACTTCATGCGCATTACATCGTAAGTTACCGGACTACTTACGGAGTGATAAGAAAGACGTGAATCAGGCAAAAAAAATCCACTTTCCTTGACAGCGGTCTAGTTCGGTGTGCATAAAAGTACAGACGGACCAATTGCGAACGACTGCAACTGCTGATGCCATCTCTCTAAGCTAAAAAGCAGCCGCATCCACCCCAAACCAAGCGGAATAAGGGTATAGGCCTACATGTCGATTATAGCGGACTACATCACCTCTTCTATTCCGCATGAAATTATACTAAATCATATATTAGCCTACATATGATTTATTCCGATTGAGCTGTTCTTCCACTTCTAATCTGATCAGAAGTATCCATGTAAACGCGGCTAGTGTCAAGGCATGCACAATTCTGCAAGCAATTTTTGAAATTTGCAAATTGACAAACAATTAGGCTCTGAGTGGCTTAAAAGTAGCTCCCGGCCTGTCCTGGGAGGTCCTCAAAGCTGGGGATGTCCTCGCAGATGGGGATGGAGAGCACCTGGCCTGAGATGTAATGGCAGGGATGGGGATCGCCTGGCCTGAGAGCGTCCAGCATCACCTCTTCTAAGGTTTATGCCTCCCGAGATCCAATCACAGGAGATCTCAGCTATAATCGCGAGCGCCTTTTCCTCCATCTGTGTTAATTTTTGAAGCCGGTCTCTTCAATTTTTTTTTCATTTATTAAACAAATCAAAATGAACCAAACTGTCTTCTAAATTAACGAAATTATACTTGGAAACGAATAAACCATTACAAGAAACGAGTGAACGTAATAAGTCTGTCGAAAGACTTTTTTCAACCCGCTCTTTCCTTCTTTTTGGCATTTAGTTTTCACCTGACAAACACACCTGGCCAGGTGATGCTATGTTCGCCCATGGTTAACTAAATGTTTAGGCCTACTAGAAGGATTTTGAGCAATTTTTTATTCACAAAGACTGCAATATTTTTGAGAACAATGTCATGCGCATGAAATGGAAACTCGATCTCTGAGCAATCGATTTCAGTACATTCTTTCTGGACAGAGACGTTTACGAACGCCGTAAGGAGTGTTTCCTAAGAAGACTCCTAAGAGACCGTTCGGGATCCACGCCTATAGAGGTAAACAACATTAATAAGTCTAAACGTAGGAGTCTTCATTGCGCGCTAAGAGAGAACTCGCTTGAGAGCATCAATGGTGACTGAACCCTTGAACAATTTTATCATGTTTTCTTTCGAAAGAGAACTGACAGAAAGACTCAGATTTCATTGCTCATAGGAAAATCTCAGCCCTACCCCTGCTGTTGCACGTTCACGCGCCGTGGAGCCATGTCCGAAACCCATTTAAAGGTAGGGTAAGGGGTAAGGGGGAGGGCTAACATCCCTCAAAATTTAGATTTTCGATGGGCACACTCAAAGAAACTGAGAACGCTCCAATTGTGACTTGCGCCCACAATACCTTGCGAGAAAATGGCAAGATGGCGGGCGAAAAGATGCGACAGGATTGAAAACCCCAAATGTAAGTGTTTTCTACGTTAATAATCAGGCTGGGGGCTCCGCGGCAGCCCGACTGCAGGCTCCGCAGCCCGGCCGTGGACCGGGGTCCGGTGGCCCGCAGTCGGGCGGCCTGCGGTCGGGCTGCCCGCGGTTGGGGAGCTGCCGGGCTCATGCCGTATGATATCCATATGTACCATGTTCTAGGGACTACAGGTTGAAGAAAAGCTTTAACCCCCTGCCAAGTAATAATTTGTTTTAAAAATGCTTATTAGCATGGAGAATGGTGGCTCAATGTGATGTCGTTTATTTTTATAAACCAGTGTATTTTTTCATTTATTTTGGTAGAAATATATATCAATCTATGTCAGTTATTATATATTGTACATAACATGTGGCCATATAACCCAGTTCTACCATATAATTCCTTCTTATTTGTTATTTGTTATGTTTTCTTGCAGGAAATCATTGAGGCCGCTGCCATCAGAGCCCATCGCTCCACCATCTCAAGCACCTCTTCTGCATTGGTAGCCCTAAAACCCCCAGGAAGATAGAAAGATTAACCATCCACTGACGGTTTAAAACCGACCAAGTTATTGATCAAATGTGATGGTTGATGCCTTTTTGTAATGTCCAATATTAGTTCCATTATATCACTGGTTCTTGATGTATAATATTTATTAGGGTGTGCATCTCTCCTTTATAGGATAATCCGAAACGTATCTAGATACATCTGCTACAATACGATTCAGGGACAATACATTTTAATATGGAACGATTCGATTCAATATTCTAATGATCCGGTGCGATTTGATGAGATATTAATTAATCTGATAGATACAGTTAATATTCATTTAACTTTAACTCATACATTTCGATTAATTAAAGTAAGCCTTCTATAAAACTTTCAGTATAATGATCCTCCAACGTTCAGCTTCAGCAGTGTAGCGGAGCATTTCAGCTTCAGCAGACGTTAGCAGTATGACTTCAAAACCCTTCAACTCATTCATACTTCATTCTACAGACTTCATTCTACATTCAAAATGTTCAGCAGATTTCTTAGATTCAGTGAAATGATTCTTCAACGTTCAGCTTCAGTAGTGTAGAGGAGCATTTCAGCGTCAGCATTCACACCGCAATACCTTCAGGGATCGCAATTCTAGTTTAGTTTTAAACCCACTTATATATTCAGTTGGTCTCATGACTTTCGTTGAGCACTTCTTTCAGCTTGATGACTCCACCTGCTCTAGCCCAAGGTGGCTATCACAAAAGCTGACCATATTAGACCTCGTTGAGCCTAACAACAAGGTCTATGAAGAACAACAATGTTGTTCTTCATAAGTTTTATTCTTTCTTTATTCTCTACAAATTTTGTAGACTCTAACTTTAGACTTTAAAATATTCAGAATAGCTTGGAATCAGTTTTAGTTTCATACTGGCTTCGTTTTCAGTTGTTCTCATTGATTTACGTTGACGTTGGAGGTGAGGATGTTCAGCAGTGTTGCCAGATTGTGCTGTTTTTCCCGCTCTATTGGGCTACTTTTAATCACGCACCAGCTCACTATTCTCTGAAAGACACACACAGGCAGGCACACACACACACACACACACACACACACACACACACACACACACACCACACACACACACACACACACACACACACACACACACATACACACATACACACACACACACATCAGCAGTGCAGGGCAATACATTGGACCTTTCAAATTCTTCAGCTCAATTCATTTTACATTTCTGCATTTTTAGCAATGCTTGGCGCATTTCATTCAGCAGTCACTTTATTTGTTTCCAACCATTTACATTTTCTTAAATGGTGTGCATGTTTACATTGTTTACTCCATTTAGACTTTTGAACTTTTGTTCAAATCCCTTACTTGATTTAAGCCATTTAACGTTTCATTATGTCTTAATCTATGTGGCTGTATTAAAAAATATTTTCAACCTCACTTTGCACTACCGCACTCACCACATTTTTTGCAGGAACAGCATTTTCTAGTTAACCTTATTAGCTTAGAGTAATGCATGCTGCAGCACTCAGCTATTTTTCCTCCTGGGACCTAACTGCCTCCACAATGTTTCACCTAGAGCAGTGGTTCTCAACCTTTTTTGAGAAAACGCCCCCCTGACCTTACCCTGATCCTCTGGCGCCCCCCCCAATAAAAAAATTAAATAACTAACAACCCCACTCACACTCGTGTTATATATTGCTTAAAGTTGTCAGTGCATCGTTTTTCATTGATTTTGCGTTGGTCACTAATAGCAATGAATGCCCTCTGAGTCGGTTTTGGTGCAAAAAATATAAAAATATTCATGAATATTCATGACATGCAATAAAGAGAGAGAGAGAGAGAGAGAGAGAGAGAGAGAGAGAGAGAGAGAGAGAGAGGAGAGAGAGAGAGAGAGAGAGAGAGAGAGAGAGAGAGAGAGAGAGAGAGAGCGAGAGAGAGAGAGAGAGAGAGAGAGAGAGAGAGAGAGAGAGAGATAGAGAGAGAGAAGAGAGAGAGAGAGTGAGTTGAGGAAGAAATGGTTGGATTGAACGATTCATTCACTGTGACCGCGGTGCGGGCACTCCCGCGACCGCGGTGCGGGCACTCCCGCGACTCCCGGCCGCTGTCACGTTAAAATTGTACCGGGGGCGAAAATTTAGCGGCCTACGTCATCGTTTGTTTACATCCTGACAACCTGCCCGGCAACAGACGACACGATGCAGAAAACATGTTTCAACGACGAAATAACATAATACAGATAGCGGATCGCTATCTGTATTATGATAGATAGCGATAACACTTTTTACTTATATTTGTATTGTATTTAATTGTTAATCGAA